>NC_057802.1:146015506-146047247 GCF_018294505.1 Triticum aestivum
CGCCGGCGACCCCGCCTCCGGCCTCCTCTCCTCGCGCCGCCCTCGTTCCTCCCGCCGGCGGTGCAGCCCATCGGAGCCCCGAGCGCCGTCGAGCTCCTGTAGCCCAGATCCGATCGATCCAGTACGTGCCCGTTGACTTCCCTCGAACCTCTTTTTTTCTCTAAGTCTGGAAAATCTTTAGCATGTGCTCCTGTTCGAGATGCGATAACTTCTTGCATGTAGCTCCGATTCGCGCGTATAATATATCAAATTGTTCGACTCGTGATGCTCTTCATTTTGTTCAATTGAACCATGTTCATTAGAGGTCATCTTGATGCCCAAATCTTCGTTGGAAGAGGGCTAGTTGCTGTTAATCTCTGGTTCTTAGCAGAACTTGGAGATTTGTCATTTTTGTATCATTTAATCTGTGCATCTTTTGAGCATGAGCTCTACATGTGTTTTGAATTATGCTATGCCATCTTTCCAGTGGTGTAGTCCATGTATTTTTGGGATCTCTGTGGTGACTAGCACAAGCATGCAAAGTAGGCCCCGTAATATTTCTGATTTCAGAGACTTAGTGATTTCTCCAAGTTTTTGTCTGCTGTAATTTTGTTGCCATGTAAACTTGATGCTACAGAGAGATCCATGCATATTTTGGAGATGTTCAGTAAGGATGTTTTGTAGCTATAGTTGTATTCGATCCGTTCCTGCAATTGTTTGCAATTATGGAGTGCCATAGCATGACTCAATCGTGCTCTACTTTTGCTATAAAATATTTCTGGCAGATTCTTAACATGATATGCATTTTTGCCAAGCTTATTGTAGTTGATCCATACATGCTATGCAATTAGCTTCATAAACATGCCTTATTTCTGTAGGAGTGCCTGGTTTGTCATGCATTGCTCTGTAGTGAGTGCATCAAGCTGACAAAGAGGCCTACATATTATTATTTCTGCCATGCTCTGTTTTCTGCCAAGTCTGAAACCTGATAACGAAACTTGCTATGTTTACATGCTTGCCATCATATCTTCTGGTCCTTTCTGGCTTATGGTCAGTAAGGGACTTTTGTCATGCGCTTCAGGTAGAACACGGCCATGCCTTGTTTTGCTATGTTAAGTTCCTGTAGCATGTTGATTTCGTGCTCTGAACATTGCTACCTGATGCTGTTTTCTGCCATGTCCAGTTTTTCACCAAGTCTGTGAACCTGTAATCTTTTGCACTTTTGCCATGCTTGTTTGAGCTTGATATGTTGTGAACTAGCCATAGCTCAGTGTTCATCTTTTGTCAAGCATCTCCTTTAGTTTACTTCCATGTGCTTTGTTGCTATGTTGGGGTGCTGTAGCATTGTTAATTGTTGCCTTTTAAGTGCTATCTTGCTGTTTATCGCAGATTAGTGTCATTCTTGTTTTGCTTGCCATTTGCAAACCGTGCATCCGATTCCGGTGATCTTTATATCGATTTCAACCGAAATCATCTCATCTTTCCAGTGGCATGCTTGGTTTGCCAAGTTACTGCCATGTTCATCATTTTCCTTCCGGAGCACGCATACGCATCGCATATCATATCTTGCATATCATACATGTTTTGCATCATGTTGCTTGTGCATTTCTCGTTGTTGATTGTGGTTCTGTTTGTTTGTGTTCTTGTCTTGGGTAGAGCCGGGAGACGAGTTCGTGAACGAGGAACCTGTCGTGTACGCTTACGAGGATCAAGCTTTCGACAACTCTGAGAATCTTGCAGGCAATATGACCACCCCTCGAAATCACTTGTATCTTTGCTATGCTAGTTGTTCGCTCTATTGCCATGCTTGCTACCTATCACTTGCTATATCATGTCTCCCATTTTAGCCATGTCAGCCCTAACCATCCTGTCCTAGCAAACCGTTGTTTGGCTATGTTACCGCTTTTGCTCAGCCCCTCTTATAGCGTTGCTAGTTGCAGGTGAAGTTGGAGTTTGTTCCATGTCGGAACATGGATATGTTGGGATATCACAATATCTCTTATTTAATTAATGCATCTATATATATTTGGTAAAGGGTGGAAGGCTCGGCCTTATGCCTGGTGTTTTGTTCCACTTTTGCCGCCCTAGTTACTGTTATACCGGGATTATGTTCCTTGAGTTTGCGTTCCTTACGCGGTCGGGTGATTTATGGGACCCCCTTGACAGTTCGTCTTGAATAAAACTCCTCCAGCAAGGCCCAACCTTGGTTTTACCATTTGCGACCTATACCTTTTTCCCCCGGGTTTTCTAGAGCCCGAGGGTCATCTTTATTTTAAACCCCCGGGCCAGTGCTCCTCTGAGTATTGGTCCAAACTGTCAGTCGCCGGTGGCCACCAGGGGCAACTCTGGTCTGGCCTATCGGAAGCTTGGACAATCCGGTGTGCCCTGAGAACGAGATATGTGCAGCTCCTATCGGGATTTGTCGGCACATTCGGGCGGCTTTGCTGGTCTTGTTTTACCATTGTCGAGATGTCTTGTAAACCGGGATTCCGAGACTGATCGGGTCTTTCCGGGAGAAGGTTTATCCTTCGTTGACCGTCAGAGCTTATGATGGGCTAAGTTGGGACACCCCTGCAGGGTATTATCTTTCGAAAGCCGTGCCCGCGGTTATGAGGCAGATGGGAATTTGTTAATGTCCGGTTGTAGATAACTTGTCACTTGACCCAAGTAAAACACATCAACTGCGTGTGTAGCCGTGATGGTCTCTTCTCGGCGGAGTCCGGGAAGTGAACACGGTCTGTGTTATGTATGACGTAAGTAGGTGTTCAGGACCTCTTCGGTCATTGCTAGATGACGTCCGTTCCATTGCTTCTCTTCTCGCTCTCATTTGCGCAAGTTAGCCACCATATATGCTTTTGCCGCTGCAGCTCCACCTCTTCGCACCATCATTTCCTACAAGCTTAAATAGTCTTGATCTCGTGGGTGTGAGATTGCTGAGTCCCCGTGACTCACAGATTCTACCAAAACAGTTGCAGGTGCCGACGATGCCAGTGCAGACGATGGCGTCGATCTCAAGTGGGAGTTCGACGAGGAACGTGGTCGTTACTATGTGTCTTTTCCTGATGATCAGTAGTGGAGCCCAGTTGGGACGATCGGGGATCTAGCATTTGGGGTTGTCTTATTTTCATCTGGATTTTGACCGTAGTCGGTCTATATGATTGTATTTTGAATGATGTATGATGATATTTATATATTGTGTGAAGTGGCGATTGTAAGCCAACTCTTTATCCCATTCTTGTTCATTACATGGGGTTGTGTGAAGATGACCCTTCTTGCGACAAAACCACTATGCGGTTATGCCTCTAAGTCGTGCCTCGACACGTGGGAGATATAGCCGCATCGTGGGCGTTACAAGTTGGTAATCAGAGCCATCCCCGACTTAGGAGCCCCCTGCTTGATCGAATCGCTGGTGTTGTTGAGTCTAGAACAAAATGTTTTGAGTCTTAGGATTATATATATCAGAGAGTAGGATTCTTTTTACTCCTCAGTCCCTTCGTCGCTCTGGTGAGGTCTCCTGACGTAGAAGTTTTGACTATTCTCTCCTCAAATTTCACTAAAAAAAATTTAGGATCACGCGGGTATCTTGGAATCGTTCCGATGGATTTGTGACAAGAACATTGTTCTTGGTGCCTCCTGTCATTTAGGGGTTGTGGCAGTGTCCCGGGGAGTTGAGCTCCGAGGTGTTGTCGTCACAATTTTATCGTTGCAGTTCTGGAATACCTGAGTTTCGCCGACATCGAAATCTCTTTTATGCAGTTGTTGGTGAGATCACCTCGACGCCACCCAGTACTGGGGCGGGAGTTCGGGAGTATTGCCATAACTTGTATAACGGATGTTTTTCGAAGGTTGAGGTAAACGATTTCCGAAGGTTTCTTGGTTATGTGTTGACGGATGGATACAGCTGGATCTAGGGATTGCTAGTTTGGGTGATATATATTTGTGTCCCCTGTATCCCCTACACCAGATTGCATAACCAGAAAGTTTCGGGAGTTTATAAGTGGGAATTCAAGTAGCCTTAGGATATCTTTCCGACAGATGCATGATATGAGATTGGGGTTCGACGTCTAGTGGTCCGCCTGTATACGGTTGATTTAAAGTGGTCTCGTTGTGTCTTAAAGAGTCCATGGCTTTGCCGACTCAGGGACGCTTCGTATGTCATGTGCACAGCCTTGTACATGATGGTGCTGTATGATTGAGCCCGTGTGGGCCCCACCACGAAAACTTCGGACGAAATATCTATCATATGTTTGTTCCGGCTTATTCTGCAAGCCAATACTTTGTTTTATTTTGTGTTGTGGTATTCGAGTTTCTTCGAATTCAAATGTTCATTCCATATCTTTTTCAAGTGGCTTCTCAACTTATGGAAGTGTGATGATTTACTACGGAATTCATTCGTTCATCTTCGTTCGAATGTTTATTGTGAAGACTATATGTTGCAATTTCTATCCGTTGATTCTACTTATCTATTTGTCTATCAAGATGCTAACGGATGTCACCCTCTTCAGGATGGCTCCGCCAACGCGTCAGAATCCGGATCGCAATGAAGGGAGTCAAGCGAACCCTCCGCCACCACCTCCACCTCCGGAGGCATGGCAAGCAATCATGGTAGCCACCAACGCCAATGCTCAGATGATTCTGCAACTCTTGCAAGAACGTACTCAAGGGAAAGGCAATCAAGGCAATCAAGGTCAAGGCAACAATCAGTTTCACTTTGCCACTCTCAACCAGTTTCTCGCAAATCAGCCCAAGTCTTTCAGCTACTGTGCCGAGGCCACGGATGCCGATGATTGGCTCGTGGACATCAACAAGCATTTTGAATGTAGCAATGTCAGGCCTGAGGACTTTGTCAAGTTCGCTTCTTTCCAGCTCAAGGACCAAGCTGCTGATTGGTTTCAGCAATACAAAGATTCCAGAGGAGGTCATGTGATCACTTGGACTGACTTCTGTCGGGACTTCAAAGCGCACCACATTCCACAAAGTGTTGTTGAGAGCAAGCGTGAGGAGTTCCGCAATCTCAAGCAAGGAAACATGTCTGTGTATCAATACAACATTCAGTTTCAGAAACTTGCTCGCTTCGCTAAACAAGACGTTCCTGATGAGAAGAGTATGATCTATCACTTCAGAGGTGGCCTTAAAGAGGATCTGCAGTTAGCTCTCGTTCTTGTTGAGCCTACTCAGTTTGATCAATTCTACAATATGGCACTGAAGCAAGAGGCTGCTCAGCTCAAGTGTGAGGCTTCTAAGAAGAGAGTCAGAGACGCAGTTCAGTCTTCTTCTTCCTCACTTGTGACAGCTAAGCAACAGAAGTTCTGGTTGCCTCCTCCTCCTCCGTTTCGTCAGCCTTACCAGCAGAAGAACAAAGGTGGCCATGGTTCTTCAAACTCTTCCAACTCAGGCTATCAGAACAAGTCTCAGAATCAAGCTCCAAAGTCCAATGCTCCTTATCACCGTCCACTCTCAGAGGTGACTTGCAACAAATGTCAGCAGAAAGGTCACTATGCTAACAAGTGCTTCAACCAGAGGCGTCTTCCTCCTCCTCCTCCTGTCAGATCTTCCAGCAATGCAGTGGTCAAGCATAATCCAAAGTCTGCAAAGGTGAACATGATGAATGCAGCCCAAGCAGAGGAATCTACTGATGTGATAATGGGTAATCTTCCTGTTAATGATATTCCTGCAAAAGTTCTTTTTGATATTGGTGCATCGCTTTCTTTCATATCAAGACCTTTTGCATCCAAGCATGAATTGCATTTCCAAGGATTGCCTAGGCCGTTAGCAGTTGTCTCTCCGGGCAAATGCATGAATGCAAGTTCCATGGTTTCGAATGTTACCATCAAGATGGGCGACTATGCATTTATGTCTTCTCCAATTGTTGTTGGTGACTCGGATATTGATCTAATTCTCGGGATGGACTGGCTTTCTAAGCACAAAGCTCTACTCGATTGTGCTGCCAGGGAAATTCAATTGACACACTCGTCTGAGGATGTGATTATTCATGCCGCTCGTGATGAAACCATTCGGTTATTTTCTCTCAATGAGAAGGGCGAATTGAATGCCATCTCTCAAATTCCAGTCGTTTGCGAGTATCAAGATGTCTTTCCAGAAGAGCTTCCGGGTATGCCTCCTCATCGTCCAGTTGAGTTCGTTATCGAACTAGAGCCTGGCACTGAACCCGTTTGCAAGCGTCCATACAAGCTTGGACCCAACGAGCTGAAGGAATTGAAGAAACAACTCGATGAACAAGAGCGTCTGGGTTTGATCAGACCGAGTTCTTCTCCATGGGGTTGTGGTGTTCTTTTTGTCAAGAAGAAGGATGGCACGGACCGACTTTGTGTCGACTACCGTCCATTGAACAAGAAGACAATCAAGAACAAGTACCCACTTCCCAACATCAATGAGCTATTTGAGCAACTCAAAGGTGCTAAAGTATTCTCGAAGCTTGACCTTCGTATGGGTTATCATCAGATTCGCATTCGTGAAGAAGATATTCCCAAGACAGCATTCAGAACAAGCTTTGGTTCTTATGAATATACTGTCGTGTCTTTCGGCCTTGTCAATGCTCCTCCGGTGTTCTCTCGGATGATGAATTTCATCTTCAACCCCTATACCAATGAATTCGTTCTGGTGTCTCTCGATGATATCTTGGTCTTCTCCAAGAATAAGCAGGATCATGCCAAACATTTGCGATTGGTGCTCGACAAGCTCAGAGAGTATCAATTCTATGTGAAGTTCTCCAAATGTGAGTTTTGGCTCAATGAAGTTCTTTTCCTTGGTCACATCATCTCTGCCAAGGGCATCGCTGTTAACCCTGAGAAGGTGTCCGCAGTTCTGGATTGGGAACCTCCTCAAAATGTCAAGCAGCTCCGCAGTTTTCTGGGTCTTGCAAGCTATTGCCGAAGATTCGTTGAGAATTTCTCCAAGATTGCAAAACCTCTTTCCAACCTCCTACAGAAGCATGTGAAATATGTCTGGTCTCCTGAGTGTGACGTTGCTTTCAACACTCTCAAAGAGAAACTATTCACAGCTCCTGTCTTGACTCCTCCTGATGAATCCAAGCCGTATGAAGTTTTCTGTGATGCTTCTCTCCAAGGTCTCGGTGCTGTGTTAATGCAAGAGAAGAAAGTTGTGGCCTATACCTCTCGGCAGTTGAAGCCCAACGAGAAGAACTACCCCACTCACGATCTTGAGTTGGCGGCAGTTGTCCATGCATTGATTACGTGGAGACATCTCTTGTTGGGAAGACAAGTGGACATTTTCACTGATCACAAGAGTCTCAAGTATATCTTCACTTAGCCCAACCTCAACCTCAGGCAGACTCGATGGGTCGAAATGATTCAAGAGTACAATCCGAGTATCGAATATACTCCAGGCAAGGCAAATGTCATTGCAGATGCTTTAAGCAGGAAGGCTTATTGCAACATCTTAATTCTCAAGCCTTTCCAACTGGATCTTTGTGAAGCTTTCCGCAAGCTGAATCTCCAAGTTGTTCCTCAAGGCTTTCTTGCTAACCTCATAGTCTCTCCTACTTTGGAAGATCAAATTCGTGAGGCACAACTCCTTGATGCCATGGTGAAGAAGGTGAAACGTGGTATCGACAAGGGTCTTTCCAAATACAAGTGCTATCGCATTGATGACAGAGACACTTTGTTTTTTGAGGACCGGATTGTGGTTCCTACAGGTGATCTAAGGAAAGTCATAATGAACGAGGCGCACAATTCTCTCCTTTCCATTCATCCTGGAAGTACGAAGATGTATCATGACCTCAAGCAGTCGTATTGGTGGACTCGAATGAAGCAAGAAATTGCTCAATTCGTGAATGAATGTGATGTCTGCCGAAGAGTGAAAGCAGAACACCAACGACCAGCTGGTCTCCTCCAACCTCTTGCTATTCCGGAATGGAAGTTTGATCATATCGAAATGGACTTCGTGACTGGATTTCCCAAGTCCAAGCGCGGAAATGATGCTATCTTCGTTGTCATCGACAAGCTCTCTAAAGTGGCTCATTTCCTTCCTATCAAAGAATCCATCACAGCAGCTCAGCTGGCAGAGCTTTACACCTCCAGAATTGTCTCTTTGCACGGCATTCCACAATTGATTTCTTCTGATCATGGAAGCATCTTCACCTCGAAGTTCTGGGACTCCTTCCAGAAGGCCATAGGCACAAATATTCGCTTCAGCATAGCTTTTCACCCTCAAACTAGTGGCGAAGTCGAGCGAGTCAATCAAATTCTTGAAGATATGCTCAGGGCTTGTGTCATTTCCTTTGGCTTGAAATGGGAAGATTGTCTTCCTTATGCTGAATTCTCCTACAACAACAGCTTCCAAGCGAGTTCGGGCAAGGCCCCATTCGAGATTCTCTATGGCAGAAAGTGTCGTACCCCTCTCAATTGGTCAGAGACTGGTGAACGCCAACTTCTTGGCAATGACTTAATCACTGAAGCTCAAGAAATGTGTAAAGTCATCTGTGATAATCTCAAAGCCGCGCAATCGCGCCAGAAGAGCTACTATGATAGTAAGCATCGTGATTTGGCTTTCGAGATCGGAGACCATGTCTACCTCCGCGTCTCTCCAATGAAAGGCACTCGTCGCTTCGGTATCAAAGGGAAGCTTGCCCCTAGATACGTGGGTCCTTTCAAGATCATTGGCAAAAGAGGCGACCTAGCCTATCAACTTGAGCTTCCTTCCAACTTCGCGAACGTGCACGATGTGTTCCACGTGTCATAGCTCCGCAAGTGCTTCAAGGCACCTGAGCGCACTATCGACTTCGAAGAGATTGACCTCCAAAAAGATTTGTCTTATCATGAGCACCCCGTTGCTATTCTTGAAGAAACTGAGCGCAAGACTCGCAACAAGTCTATCAAATTTCTGAAAGTGAAGTGGTCGCACCATTCCGACCGGGAAGCCACCTGGGAACGCGAGGACCATCTCCGTTCTGAATATCCGGAGTTCTTTCAGTCCTAGATCTCGGGACGAGATCCTCTCGTAGTGGTGGAGTGTTGTAACACCCCGCATGTAACTTGCCATATTTGTAACTCCGACTCTTGCCATTTCCGGCTATGTGTTATGTTATTCCCTCCGTTATCGGGTTTTGTCTTTCGTTTTGTATTTTGTCATGTCATGCATTTTCATATCATGTCATCATGCGCATTGCATTTGCATACGTGTTCGTCTCATGCATCCGAGCATTTTCCCCGTTGTCCGTTTTCCAATCCGGCGCTCCTATCTCCTCCGGTGCACCCCTCTAGTTTTCTTTCATGTGCGTGTGTCAAACTTTCTCGGAATGGACCGAGGCTTGTCAAGTGGTCTTAATATACCACCCGGAGACTACCGGTCAAGTTTCGTTCCATTCGGAGGTCGTTCGGTACTCCAACGGTTAACCGGGCATCCGCAAAGTCCATTTGAGTATCCAGCAAAAACCCCTCTAAAACCAGCCTTAAACCCATCAAACTCTCTTCCATGCTCTAGGTCGTTCGATCACGATTGTGTGGGCGAAAACCGCACCTCATTTGGAGTCTCCTAGCTCCCTCTACCTATAAATATGTGGGCATCCCGAAAAACGAAATCGCAGTCTAACCCTAGCGTCTTCCACCTCGCGCCGCCGGACAACGTCCGCCCGCGCCGGACACGTCCGCCCGCGCCGGCGGACGAATCGCAGCGCGCCACATGTCCCAAATCTTCGTTGGAAGAGGGCTAGTTGCACCATGTTCATTAGAGGTCATCTTCATGCCCAAATCTTCGTTGGAAGAGGGCTAGTTGCTGTTAATCTCTGGTTCTTAGCAGAACTTGGAGATTTGTCATTTTTGTATCATTTGATCTGTGCATCTTTTGAGCATGAGCTCTACATGTGTTTTGAATTATGCTATGCCATCTTTCCAGTGGTGTAGTCCATGTATTTTTGGGATCTCTGTGGTGACTAGCACAAGCATGCAAAGTAGGCCCCGTAATATTTCTGATTTCAGAGACTTAGTGATTTCTCCAAGTTTTTGTCTGCTGTAATTTTGTTGCCATGTAAACTTGATGCTACAGAGAGATCCATGCATATTTTGGAGATGTTCATGAAGGATGTTTTGTAGCTATAGTTGTAATTAATCCATTCCTGAATTGTTTGCAATTATGGAGTGCCATAGCATGACTCAATCTTGCTCTACTTTTGCTATAAAATATTTCTGGCAGATTCTTAACATGATATGCATTTTTGCCAAGCTTATTGTAGTTGATCCATACATGCTATGCAATTTTTCTTGTCATGGATAGCTTCATAAACATGCCTTATTTCTGTAGGTGTGCTTGGTTTGTCATGCATTGCTCTGTAGTGAGTGCATCAAGCTGACAAAGAGGCCTACATATTATTATTTCTGCCATGCTCTGTTTTCTGCCAAGTCTGAAACCTGATAACGAAACTTGCTATGTTTACATGCTTGCCATCATATCTTCTGGTCCTTTCTGGCTTATGGTCAGTAAGGGACTTTTGTCATGTACTTCTAGTAGAACACTGCCATGCCTTGGTTTGCTATGTTAAGTTCCTGTAGCATGTTGATTTCGTGCTTTGAACATTGCTACCTGATGCTGTTTTCTGCCATGTCCAGTTTTTCACAAAGTATGTGAACCTGTAATCTTTTGCACTTTTGCCATGCTTGTTTGAGCTTGATATGTTGTGAACTAGCGGTAGCTCAGTGTTCATCTTTTGTCACGCATATCCTGTAGTTTACTGCCATGTGCTTTGTTGCTATGTTGGGGTGCTGTAGCATTGTTACTTGTTGCCTTTTAAGTGCTATCTTGCTGTTTATCGCAGATTAGTGTCATTCTTGTTTTGCTTGCCATTTGCAAACCGTGCATCCGATTCCGGTGATCTTTATATCGATTTCGACCGAAATCATCTCATCTTTCAGTCGCATGCTTGGTTTGCCAAATTACTGCCATGTTCATCATTTTCCTTTCGGAGCACGCATACGCATCGCATATCATATCTTGCATATCATACATGTTTTGCATCATGTTGCTTGTGCATTTCTCGTTGTTGATTGTGGTTCTGTTTGTTTGTGTTCTTGTCTTGGGTAGAGCCGGGAGACGAGTTCGTGAACGAGGAACCTGTCGGGTACGCTTACGAGGATCAAGCTTTCGACAACTCTGAGAATCTTGCAGGCAAGATGACCACCCCTCGAAATCACTTGTATCTTTGCTATGCTAGTTGTTCGCTCTATTGCCATGCTCGCTACCTATCACTTGCTATATCATGTCTCCCATTTTTGCCATGTCAGCCCTAACCATCCTGTCCTAGCAAACCGTTGTTTGGCTATGTTACCGCTTTGCTCAGCCCCTCTTATAGCGTTGCTAGTTGCAGGTGAAGTTGGAGTTTGTTCCATGTTGGAACATGGATATGTTGGGATATCACAATATCTCTTATTTAATTAATGCATCTATATATATTTGGTAAAGGGTGGAAGGCTCGGCCTTATGCCTGGTGTTTTGTTCCACTTTTGCCGCCCTAGTTACTGTTATACCGGGATTATGTTCCTTGAGTTTGCGTTCCTTACGCGGTCGGGTGATTTATGGGACCCCCTTGACAGTTCGTCTTGAATAAAACTCCTCCAGCAAGGCCCAACCTTGGTTTTACCATTTGCGACTTATACCTTTTTCCCCCGGGTTTTCTAGAGCCCGAGGGTCATCTTTATTTTAAACCCCCGGGCCAGTGCTCCTCTGAGTATTGGTCCAAACTGTCAGTCGCCGGTGGCCACCAGGGGCAACTCTGGTCTGGCCTATCAGAAGCTTGGACAATCCGGTGTGCCCTGAGAACGAGATATGTGCAGCTCCTATCGGGATTTGTCGGCACATTCGGGCGGCTTTGCTGGTCTTGTTTTACCATTGTCGAGATGTCTTGTAAACCGGGATTCCGAGACTGATCGGGTCTTTCCGGGAGAAGGTTTATCCTTCGTTGACCGTGAGAGCTTATGATGGGCTAAGTTGGGACACCCCTGCAGGGTATTATCTTTCGAAAGCCGTGCCCGCGGTTATGAGGCAGATGGGAATTTGTTAATGTCCGGTTGTAGATAACTTGTCACTTGACCCAAGTAAAACACATCAACTGCGTGTGTAGCCGTGATGGTCTCTTCTCGGCGGAGTCCGGGAAGTGAACACGGTCTGTGTTATGTATGACGTAAGTAGGTGTTCAGGACCTCTTCTTGGTCATTGCTAGATGACGTCCGTTCCATTGCTTCTCTTCTCGCTCTCATTTGCGCAAGTTAGCCACCATATATGCTTTTGCCGCTGCAGCTCCACCTCTTCGCACCATCCTTTCCTACAAGCTTAAATAGTCTTGATCTCGCGGGTGTGAGATTGCTGAGTCCCCGTGACTCACAGATTCTACCAAAACAGTTGCAGGTGCCGACAATGCCAGTGCAGACGATGGCGTCGATCTCAAGTGGGAGTTCGACGAGGAACGTGGTCGTTGCTATGTGTCTTTTCCTGATGATCAGTAGTGGAGCCCAGTTGGGACGATCGGGGATCTAGCATTTGGGGTTGTCTTATTTTCATCTGGATTTTGAGCGTAGTCAGTCTATATGATTGTATTTTGAATGATGTATGATGATATTTATATATTGTGTGAAGTGGCGATTGTAAGCCAACTCTTTATCCCATTCTTGTTCATTACATGGGATTGTGTGAAGATGACCCTTCTTGCGACAAAACCACTATGCGGTTATGCCTCTAAGTCGTGCCTCGACACATGGGAGATATAGCCGCATCGTGGGTGTTACATAGGTATACGGAATCACCGGGTTCAAAGCTGACCTCACGATGTTTTTGATCGTAATAGCTCTTTTGTCGGCTCTACTCTGTCTTAAGTCTGTCCCTGATCTGCTTAACTTTCTCCTCGGCCTCTTTAAGCATGTCTGGGCCGAAGATACGGCTGTCACCTGTTTCTGACCAATTCAGTGGGGTACGACACCTCCGTCCGTACAATGCCTCAAAGGGTGCCATTTGCAAGCTGGCTTGGTAACTGTTGTTGTAAGCAAACTCGGCATATGGCAAACTCTCTCCCCAACTAGATCCATAGGTGAGCACACAGGCTCTCAGCATGTCCTCTAAGATTTGGTTTACGCGTTCCGTTTGTCCATCAGTCTGAGGGTGGTATGCTGTACTGAAAGCTAGTTGCGTGCCCAGAGCTTGTTGTAAGTGATCCCAAATTTAGAAACAAATTGAGTGCCTCGGTCGGATATTATAGTTTTTGGGACTCCATGCAGACAGACTATACGAGAGAGATAAAGCTTGGCTAGCCTTTGTGTGGAGTAGGTCGTCTTTACGGGAATGAAATGGGCTACCTTGGTTAGCCTATCTGTGATGACCCATATGGCATCATTTCCGCGTTGCGATCGTGGTAGTCCGACGATGAAGTCCATTCCTATTTCATCCCATTTCCACTCCGGTATCCTGTTTGGCTGGAGTAGCCCTGCTGGCTTTTGATGCTCGGCCTTGTTGCGCTGACATGAATCGCAACAAGCAATAAATGTGGCTATATCCCTTTTCATATCGTGCCACCAAAATCTTTCCTGAATGTCTTTGTACATTTTGGTTCCTCCAGGATGGATCGAGTATGGAGCGGTGTGGCTTTCGGTTAGGATTTGTTGCTTGAGTTCCTCAATGTTAGGTATGCAAAGTCTGTCTCCGTACCATAATATTCCTTCACTGTCTGTGACGAACTCTGAGGTCTTACCAAAGTTCATTTTCTTATTTATTCCTTCGATGCTGGGATGTCCTTGCTGTGCCTTCTTAATTTGTTCCATTAGGGTGGGTTGTATTTCCAGATCCGATACGGTGCCTTCAGTGACCAACACCATGTTGAGTCTTGCGAACTCCTGCTGAAACTCAGGCCTCAAGTTTTGCGGACTGTCATTGTCCGGGCTGGGGTTCCGACTAAGAGCATCTGCCACTACATTTGCTTTCCCTGGGTGGTAGTGAATGCCGACATCATAGTCCTTGACTAATTCCAACCAGCGTCGTTGGCGTAAATTTAGCTCTGGCTGCGTGAAAATATATTTAAGGCTCTTATGGTCCGTATATATTTCACAACGATTTCCCAACAGAAAGTGCCTCCACTCTTTGAGTGCATGGATGACTGCGGCTAGCTCCAAGTCGTGAGTTGGGTAATTTTCCTCATGTTTTCGCAGCTGCCTGGAGGCATACGCGACAACTTTGCCATCCTGCATTAGTACACATCCGAGGCCCTTTCGGGACGCGTCACAATATACTTCAAAACTCTTGTGTATGTCTGGCACGGTTAATACCGGTGCGGTTTCTAGCTTCTTCTTAAGCTCTTGGAAGCTTCTCTCGCATGCTTCCGTCCATACAAACTTCTTGTCTTTCTTGAGCAACTGGGTCATTGGTTTCGACACAGTGGAGAATCCTTCAATAAATCTTCTGTAATATCCGGCCATTCCCAGGAAACTCCGCACATCAGTAACGTTGGCGGGTGGCTTCCAGTCAAGTATGGCTTTGACTTTTTCTGGGTCTACGGCCACGCCTTCTTGGTTCAATACATGGCCTAGGAAACCAACCTGCCTTAGCCAAAACTCACACTTGCTAAATTTGGCATACAACTGATGTTTCCTTAATTCTCCCAAAACAATTCTGAGATGCTCAGCATGCTCTTCTGGTGTCCTTGAATATACCAGAATATCGTCGATGAACACCACAACAAATTTGTCCATGAATTTCATGAACACTTTGTTCATGAGGTGGACGAAATATGCGGGGGCGTTCGTTAGACCAAAAGGCATCACTGTGAACTCATATAATCCGTATCTGGAGGTGAATGCTGTTTTAGGGATATCTTCTGTCCGTACTTTCAATTGATGATATCCCGATCTCAAATCAATTTTTGAGAACACCTTGGCTTGTGCGAGCTGGTCAAACAAATCATTTATCCGTGGCATCGGATATTTGTTTTTGATGGTGACCATATTGAGAGCTCGATATTCTATACACAGTCTCAGTGTCCCATCCTTTTTCTTGGCGAATAAAACTGGCGAACCCCATGGTGAGGAGCTGGCTCGAATAAAGCCTTTGTCCAATAATTCCTTTATCTGCTTCTCCAACTCCACCAATTCTGAGGGTGCCATTCTATAAGGTTTCTTATAGATGGGAGCGGTGCCAGGTGCTAGTTCAATGCTGAACTCTATCTCTCAGTCTGGTGGCATCCCGGTAGTTCTTCAGGAAATACGTCTGGGAACTCGCACACCACTGGAACTTTTCTCAATTTTGAAATGTCCACTTTGTTCAATTTTGGTTGCTGTGACCGTGGCCTTTCTTGAGCTGTAACCTTTATTGTCTTGCCATGATGGTGAGTGAGAATCACGGTCCAATTGAAACAGTCAATGAATCCTTTGTTGGTGGTTAACCAGTCCATCCCTAGGATGACATCCAGTCCTTCATTTTCCAACACGATGAGATTTGCTTGGAATTTTGGTCCTTTGAACTCAATGATCACTCCTTGGCAGTAACTCTGAGTGATCTGCTTATTTCCGGGGGACTTGATGATCATAGATTTTTCTAAGGGAAGTATCGGAAAACCATGTTGCAAAACAAAATTCTTCGAAACGAATGAATGGGAAGCTCCAGAATCAATCAAAACCGTGGCAGGTACTGTGTTGACAGGGAACGTACCGAGCACGATGTCTGGGGCATTCTGCGCTTCTTCCCTGGTCACATGGTTTAGGTGACCCTTCCTGTGGTTGTTGTTGGGATTGAAATTGTTGCGCTTGGGGGCTGGATTATTCCCACCATTGTTTGGCTTGGGGGCCGAGTTCCTCGGCTTTGGGCACTGTTTAGCATAGTGCCCTTCTTCACCACAAGCATAGCATGTGACCCTTGGACGGTACGTGAACACCTTGTCCCTGGCATGAAACTGTCTGGTTGGCCTTAGGTCAGTAGTTGTGGATTTCCTTGCTTCAGTCCTCGGGACCTTAGTTCTGCTTCGGTTGTTGCGAGCAAGAGTCGTCTTATCCCTCTTTCGCTTACGGATATCCTCCAGGCTGCGGCGCTCATTCTCCAAGGTAATGGCCTTGTCAACCAGAGTTTTAAAATCCGGGAAAGTGTGCACGACTAGTTGGCATCTTAACGCCGGTGCCAGACCGTCCAAGAATTTCTCCATCCTCTTGTTCTCAGTCATATGCTCGTCGTAGGCATAACGAGATAGCTGGGTAAACTGACCATTGTATTATGTCACTGACATGCCTGTTTGCTTGAGGTCGTCAAATTCTCTCTTCTTGATTTTTATGATGCTCCTGGGGATGTGTGCCCCACGAAAGCCTTCCTTGAATTCTTCCCAGGTGATGTTGTGTTCACTGGGGTGCATGTGTAGGAAGTTTTCCCACCATGCTGCAGCTGCTCCAGTAAGGTAGTGTGGTGCATAAAGCACCTTCTCATGGTCTGAGCACTGAGTGATAATCAGCTTTCTCTCGATGTCACGAAGCCAATCATCGGCTTCCAGCGGCCTATCGGTGTGAGCAAATGTTGAAGGGCGAGTCTTCTGTAATTCAGACAACTTGGAATGTGGTTGATAGAGTTCATGGTGGTTTCCCATATTAATGACGTGATTCATCATCTCTTGGTGCTGTTGCTAGCTTTGTTCGAAGAGACGGCATACTTGAGACAAGGCTGCTTCGCTGTCCTGCTGACTAGACTGTCCCTGAGTGAAGCTGTTGCTAGTCTGTGTCCCATAAACTTCTTCTGGCTGATTGGGCATGGAACGAGTCCGTGGACGAGACATTTTTCCAGTCTGGGGTATTATTTTGCAAACTCATATGAGAAGGACTGTGTGGCACAAGGAAAATCTTGCAAAGGCAAAAATTTAAAAGACCTCAAGATTTTTTTTTCAAGAAAGCATGAACGATTTTGCACGGAGAAGAACTGCTTAACACCAATCTTACATGCGAAAAGCAAACACACGAAGCAGCACTCAGGATGTGCGTACACAATCCTGACATGTTATTTAGACTAGCATACTCCTCCGGAAAGCAGCGAACACACTAATACAAAATAGCGTACAGATAAAACACATCATACAAGCAGACATAACGCGCGGCTACTCGGCGCTCTCAGTCGGAGGTGGTGACGATGTCCTTTCCCTTGCCGAGGGCAAGACTCAGCGGTGCAGGAGATTCAACCTCCACCTCCTCTCTAGCTGGCTCCTGGCGCGTAACACTGCACTGTGGTGATGGCGCAGGAGCGACAGGCGGTAGTGCGGGTGTGGCAGGCGGTGCCGCTCTGACTGGAGTAGGAGCGATGACTCGGTCGAACTCCTCAGTGGTAGGCAGACGGCGAGCAGTGGCCAAAATGGCCGGTGCATAAGAGGCTGAAGACGAGACGAATGTCAGAGGCGGTGCCGTGTGGAGAAGCTCCTTCCTGCAGGCAGGACCGCCCCGGACTAAGTCCATGCGGGCAGCCACAAGATCATCCACGAGGTTGTCGAAGGATTCCTCCAGAGCCTTGAGGTACTACACGACCATCTCGATGGCTTCATCTCGCTCTCCCGGATGGCAGGCGAATGCATAGTGACAAGTGTATGGCACATGGCATGGGAGGTAGCGGTAGCGACGAGTCTTCATCATCGGAAGGTTGTCCCGAAGACGAGCTATCGCCTCACGGGCAGCCATCTGCATGGCATGCCTCTCCGTAGGCATGGCCCTTCCCGCAAAACGGAAGTGGCGAGATGCAGAACGTCCTCCCTTGAATTGCACCACGGCCTGGTGCATAGACACGTCGTCGCTGAGCTTGTGCTGATAAAGCGTGAACTCCGGACGAGTCGCTGGCCCGATCGTGAGCTTGGTGATGGAGACGAGGAGTTTGACAAACCCCTCGGGCACGTTCGTGAACACTCGAGTCTCGCAGTTGCTGCCAGCCATCTACAAAAGTAGGCAAAAATTCTGAGTAGTCAAGTCATAAATTTATGATGACCAACAGAAAAATTAGCTACAATTGCAAAATGCTGAAAAAGCACAAACGACGCTATTAACCGATTAGCGAACGCACCTAGTGGCTTCCTATAGTCAGCCTAGCTCTGATACCAAGCTTGTCACGACCGGTTTTTCAATAAAATATTTATTGAGAGACCAATCCCTTTGACGGACCAGTAAAGAAGAATTCCTTCTCACTGGTAGACAATATCTTGGTCACAGAAGAAAAATACCAGGAGTACTGAATATAATACAAGGTTGAGCGGAGACTGCTCAACAATTTATTACATGTATGCCGATAAAACATAACGACGGATAGGGTGACATAACTACTAACTCACGATAACAACGGTGGTGGAAATATCACCGCGAAGTGGGTGATATGACTCCTGAAAACTACAGCTCTTCGAGCGTCGGAGTGAGGCTCGAGGAGACTTATTGCGGGTGGCGGAAGCGTATATGATACAAGTGACCAATATCCAGGATCGCACGGGACTGACTGGGATTCCTCTAGGCGTCGGACGCACTATCAAACTCATCATCCAAGAGATCGCCTTCGTCAACATCTGACCAAATCAACAAGCCAGGTGAGTACTATGAAAGTACTCGCAAGACAGTTCGGACATAAGATATAACAAATGTAAACATGATGCATGCGAACAGATTTTCAAGTGTACTCAGACGAAGGGACAATAATGCGTGGGAAAATAAAAGAGAAGTCCGGCGGTAGTCCTCCCGAAATCCCAAAATAAATGCTGGGTGCCAAACGAGGGTCTGAATGACTCCTCGAGAGGAAAATGCAAGAATAACAATGCCGCAGTCGGGCATCAGGGCGACACCACATAAAGGGCTTATAATTGAAAATAAAAGATAGTGCATGCCACAGTCGGACGTCTGAGCGACATCGCAGAAAGGGCTTATATCAAAAGTAAATAACATAAGTGCCACAGTCGGACGTCTGAGCGACATCACATAAAGGGCTTATATCGAAAGTAAATAACCAACATGCCACAGTCGGACGTCTGAGCGACATCACATAGAGGGCTTATACAAAAGTAAATAACAAGCATGCCACAGTCGGACGTCTGAGCGACATCACATAAAGGGCTTCATAACTAAACATCTTAGTAGCTCAAGAATTTAAATCATATCCAGAGAATAATCAGGCATGAGACAAACAACAGGGTTAGTCCATCCACAGGAGTAACGTTCAGCCCAGTTTACTACTCATGCTCGCTTACCGGAAAGAAGAATAAACCATGAGGGCTTGACATAGATATGGATACACTGATCACGATACTTGATCATGGATATGATAACTCGGAAGGATTTGACTCTGCAGAGTTTGTACTTTAACCACAGCCAACGGATTTCAGTAGTCACGGGGACTAGTTCCGTTTACGGTGTTTTGGAAGAAACACGTCTAACCAGTACACACCCATTCAACATTCCGAAGCCGGGAATCACCCTTGGCAACGTTCAAGAAAACCTTGAGACGGGGAGGCTACAACCTCGCGTAGCATGGGATCAAAATTTCTATACGCGCGCTCTAAGGGGTGCCCCCCTCTCGGTCCCAACCGGAAACACCCATGCCCCCTGACCGGATGACTGGCTTTAATCCAGGGCCATGGAACCATCATCCCGGCCCCTCTGTTTGGTGTGTACACGGAAAGAGGTTACCAACTTACTAAACCGCATTCTGGCAGAAAACAAGTGGTAGCACGGAAGGGGGAAGAACGATAACGTGACTCCGTCCACGTTAACGTCGGAATTTATCGGATGACGTAAGGTTGGCATGCTACAACAGTACCACCTTACTGCCCTTCATGTCACCACATGACTAGGCCATCCCTCATCAGAAATCACAGTAACTTTGGAACACACGGGTAGTTGCCTCACATGCAACTAGATACTCACCGATACTCATATGCCATGCACAACCTTTCACGCAATCATGCAAAACACCTATCATATCAAAGGTTCAAACATGCTTGCCTGGTTCGGAGAAGTCGGAGTCTAGCTCGGCGAAGTTCGCGGCTCCGTCACCTCTCCCGGAACCTACGGTATAGCGAAAAATGCATACTAACGTGAAAACCAACGCGTGCATAAAAGTTGTTCCAAAATTTTTCAAATAAATCCCATAAAAAACTAGACAAAATTATAAGACTTTCAGAAAAAGAATCACTCAAAAATCACTTTTTATTAAAAATTTATAAGGGTTTCTGTCCAGGGACTCATCTGTAATGAAACAGAAAAGTTCCAGGGGTTTAACTGAGAAAACAGAAAACGGTTCGAATAGAAACGCGCCAGCCCACAGAGAAAACGTACTCTGCCCGAAGGCGCCAACAGAAAACGCTTCGGGGGTGAAAGAAGATAGGCTGACGTGGGGGGTCCACATGTCAGGTTTGAAAAACCTCGCCGGCGCCCGAAGGCTGCGGTGGTCGCCGGCGTCGAACCACGGCGAGTCAGGGAGATCAGAGTGTACCAAGAGTATCAGCGTGTCCTTCCGCGTCGGTGGGTGGTGGACTTGGGCGTCGGGGAGCACCACGTCGACGGCGACACTTTCTCCGGCGGACGGCAGCTCGGGCGATGGTGGGGAACTCCGGTGGTGTGCTGCAAACTTCGAATTGAAGCGCGGGTCAGAAGGAGGGATGCACTAGAGAGCTACTGGCAAGAGTTGGGGGTTAGAGGTGCACACACGGGAGCGAATCGAGGTGGATCCCGTGGCGAGTCGCGGCGGCCGGAGTTGAGGAAGAAGACTTCCTCGGGGCTCTTCCAGTGGCTAGGCGGGGTCTTGGTGGAGTGCAGTGGTGGTGTGGGTACTAGCTGGAGCTCGGGGCCTCTATTTATAGGCGGCTCGAGGGGGTGGCCGTGAACGGAGAATCTCCGGCGAGCAATTACGGCGAGGCAGTGGATTGGCAGGGGGTTTAGGTGGCCAGGCAGCATCAGTGGGAGTTACTGGTCCCGTTCCACTGCTAAACTCGGTCGGGCATGGCGTAATGGCGCCGGTCTTCGTCGGGGTCGCCGTACTGACACGGCGGCGGCAGAGAGCGCGCTCCGCGCCCAGCGGTTCACGACGAGGGTGGCAGCGCGCACTGGGGAGTGGAAGACCACGCGGCGACCTCCGGTGGATTGGGCGGCGCCGGACGGCGCCGTCTGCGCTGCGCCACTCTTCTGACGGCCGCAAAGCCGCCGCTGGCGTCGGTCACGGGGCGGCGCACCTCCTGCCGCTCGTCGCCGACGTCCGCAAGCTTCCAGGTGCTCGTGCAGTGCAGAGGACAAGGGGGAGGGGACAGGGAACACGGCGACGCCGGGGCACTGGTGGGATTGGCAACGGACACTGAAGAAACGACAGTGGTTCAGACACTGTTAACTGAATTTGACTGAACATGATATTGACAGTGCTCTGAAGGTGTTCGATGAAATGATAAGGTGTGAAGAAAATTTTTCCTGGAGCTGGGACTTGGTGAGGTGACCTCTCAATGCACCCAGAGGCTGCCTGATTTTTTTCAGAATTTTTGGAGAAGGATTTGAATGAATTTCATCAAATTTGGCAAATCTGGTCCAAACTTGCAGCAAGTCTAGTTTGAAAAATTTGAACTGAAGACCAGTGCATCTTCATGGATCTTGGTTGAGGGTTCAAAGGACTAGGGAGGGAAATTGGTTAGGGGGCAAAAATCAAAGCAGAAGGAGTAGTTCCTTTGTAAACCTCCAAGGATCAAGATATAAGGCAGAAATTGTTTTTGATAAGAAATAAATGAAAAATAAATATATGGAGAGGTTCAACTTGCTGTAGTTGAGGTACATCATGATCCAAAGGTGGGGAAAGGTTTATGGAAGAGGATTTGTACATAGGTCATGGCAAGGGAGATATGTTGAAAGTGGGAAAAGATCATTCCAAAAGCTATAGGGCTTTTCACGAAATTGTCAAAAGACATTTTTCCAAGAGAGAAGTATTTTGGTTTGAGTCCAAATAAAAAGAAAGAATCTCCAAGACCAAAATCAAGTCTTGGGTGAAACCAAATAAAACTCTTGCCATAAAAATATTTTGAAAGGGAGGGTTCGTTTGAAGGAAACATTTAAATCACCTCCCTCAAGTCAAATAATTTTTTTTTTGAAAAATCCAAATGAAATTTTGGGTGTCACACAGAAAGAAACAAGCGTGAGACTAACCGCTTGCTAGAGCGAATTGAGCAGAATACTGCACGTTACCAGAGGAATGACTTGGTGTCCATCAATGACTTTATCAAGTTGTACCCACCGAAGTTTAACCATTCCGTCGAGCCCCTCGATGCGGATGATTGGCTTCGCAGCATCACCCATAAGCTACGTTCTGCCAACATAGCCGAAGCTGATAAAGTTACCTACGCTGCCTATCACCTTGAAGGCCCTGCTAGCCTTTGGTGGGATAACTTTGAAGCTATGCGCCCAGCCGGCCAAATCACTACTTGGGCTGAATTCAGTGAGGCTTTCCGTGAGCATCGCATTCCGGAGGGTCTCATAGATCGTAAGCGGGAATAATTCTGCAACTTCACCCAAGGCAGACTGACTGTGGATGCATACAGTCGCGAGTTTGGAAATTTAGCACGCTATGCTCCTGAAGAGGTATCCACCAACGCCAAGAAGTAGGTAAGGTTCCGCAAGGGACTTAGCCCCGAGCTTCGCCGTGATCTTCGTCTGCACGAGTGCACCTCCTTCCAGAAGCTGGTCAATAAGGCCATCAGTGCTGAGACAGGTCAGACTGACTATGACGCTTCACGCAAGCACTCCCGCGATTTTGGTTCCTCATCCGGCTCTGTATCTCAGAAGCGCCGGGTCTAGATTCCAAGCACAGCTCTGCCACCCAGGTTCACTCCGAGGCCATCCTTTGAGGCGCCTCGCCCCAACCAGCAGTATGCGCCGCCTAAGATCTATGGTGGCCCCGCTGTTAATACTGCTCCACGTCCCAATGTCGTGACATGCTTCAAGTGTTGAGAGACGGGTCACTATCTACGCGAGTGCCCCCAGAACAACCCCAATCAGCCTGGAAAGTCCATTGGCCGTGGTAAGCCAGCGGGAAAGACTTACTACGCCAAGCCAGCCACCACCTCACGTGGTCATGTCAACTATGTTTCAGCTGAAGAAACTCATGAGGATCCCAACGTCGTCCTTGGTATGCTCCTTGTTAATTGCCACCTGGCAACTGTTCTTTTCAATACTGGAGCATCTCATTCATTTATCTCTGAGAGCTATGCTCAATTGCACAACACCACATTTTGTGACATGCCTACCTCCATGGTAATTCAAACCCCTGGTTCTAAGTGGCAAACCTCTAGGATAAGCCATGGAAATGAAATTCTTGTCGACAGATTGGTATTCCTTGCATCACTAATAGCTCTCAAGTCCTCGGACATAAACATCATTTTGGGTATGGACTGGATGTCAACCCACTATGCTAAGATTGATTGTTCTGCTAGAACTGTTCAACTCACCCATCCGTCAGGCAAGACTGTCAATGTTTTGACCCGAGTGTCTAAGCGTCAGCTCTACTCCCTAAATGCCAACCCTCTTCCAGACCTTGAATATGTTCCGGTAGTCCGTGACTTCCCGGATGTCTTTCCAGAAGAACTGCCAGGTATTCCACCTGACAGGGATGTCGAGCTCGTGATAGACCTTGTTCCAGGAGCCGTCCAAATCTCTAGAAGACCCTATAAGATGGCACCCCTAGAACTAGCCGAGCTTAAGAAACAACTCGATGAGTCCTTGAAAAAGGGTTTCATCCGCCCTAGTTCTTCTCCATGGGCTTGCCCCGTCCTCTTCGTCAAGAAGAAAGATGGTACGGATCGGATGGTTGTAGATTACCGACCTGTCAACTTGGTCACTATCAAGAACAAGTAGCCGCTCCCCAGGATCAATGACCTGTATGATTAGCTCGCTGGATCCTCAGTCTTTTCTAAAATGGATTTGAGGTTGGGCTACCGTCAAATCAAAATCAAGAACGGAGACATTCCTAAAACGGCTTTTTTTACTCGTTATGGCCAATACGAGTACACCGTCATGTCTTTCGGTTTAACCAATGCTCCAGCTACCTTCTCTCGGTTAATGAACTCGATCTTCATGGAGTATTTGGATAAATTCGTCATAGTATACCTCGATGATATACTCATCTACTCCAAGAATGAGGAAGAACATGCCGAACATCTAAGGCTAGTGTTGACGAAACTTCGAGAGCATCACCTTTATGCTAAATTCTCTAAGTGTGAATTCTGGTTGCCAGAAGTAACCTATCTAGGCCATGAAATCTCTGGTAAGGGTATTGCTGTCAATCCCGAGCGAGTTCAAGCCGTCCTTGATTGGACTCCACCTGAATTGGTCAAGCAAGTTCGGAGTTTCCTTGGCCTAGCGAGCTACTGTCGCCGCTTCTTCGAGAATTTCTCCAAGGTTGCTAAACCCTAACTGAACTCCTCAAGAAAGATAAAAAGTTCGAGTGGACCCCACAGTGCGAGTTCAGCTTTCAGGAACTGAAAAGACGCCTGACGTCTGCTCCCGTACTCATACCACCAGATTTTTCTAAGGACTTTGTTATCTATTGCGACGCCTCGCGACAAGGACTAGGTTGCATACTCATGCAAGATCGTCATGTGATTGCCTACGATTCTCAACAGTTGCGTCCACATGAGGATAATTATCCCACACATGATCTAGAGCTTGCAGCTGTAGTCC
Organism: Triticum aestivum; assembly: GCF_018294505.1. Classification (NCBI taxonomy): domain Eukaryota; kingdom Viridiplantae; phylum Streptophyta; class Magnoliopsida; order Poales; family Poaceae; genus Triticum; species Triticum aestivum. The sequence continues at coordinate 146,040,136 of NC_057802.1, forward strand.
ATGCACTCAAAACATGGCGACATTACCTCGGTAATCGTTGCGAGATTTACACCGATCACCAAAGTCTGAAATACATCTTCACCCAACCGGATTTGAATCTCAGGCAAAGACGTTGGGTTGAGTTGATCACAGATTACGACTTAGGAATAACTTACACCCCGGGCAAAGCCAATGTTATGGCTGATGCGTTAAGTCGTAAATCTTATTGTAACAACTTGATGTTACAACAAAGTCAACCACTTCTCCACGAGGAATTTCGTAAGCTTAACCTTCACATTATTCCTCGAGGATTCCTATCCACCCTGGTTGCGAAACCTAACCATACGGATCAACTCATAGCTGCCCAGAAGCGCGATAAGGGCATATCTCGCATTCAGGAGAACATTGCTAGCGGAGTTGCTAAATGTTTCTCTATGGATGATCGAGGTGTTGTATTCTTTGAAAACCTTCTAGTGGTTCCCAAGAACCGACATCTACGGCAATTGATCCTTAAGGAAGCTCATGAATCTAATCTCACCATTCATCCCGGTAGTACTAAAATGTATCAAGATCTACGCCAGAGGTTTTGGTGGACTAGGATGAAGAGAGAAATTGCTCAATATATTGCCAACTGCGACATCTGTCGTCGTGTTAAAGCAGAGCATCAATGGCCTGCTGGCACCCTTCAACCTTTAGCTATTCCTGAATGGAAATGGGATAAAATCGGTATGGATTTCATCACCGGATTTCCCAGGACCAAGAGAGGGAATAATGCTATCTTCATCGTTGTCGATCATCTTTCCAAAGTAGCCCACTTCCTACCTGTTCGTGAGAGTATAACCGCTAGCCAGCTAGCTGACCTGTACATCTCCCGAATAGTGTCTCTTCATGGCGTTCCATTGGAAATTAATTCAGACCGTGGAAGTCTCTTCACCTCTCGATTTTGGGAAAGTTTCCAAAATGCTATGGGAACTCGTCTCTCCTTTAGCACCGCCTTCCACCCTCAATCAAGTGGTCAAGTAGAACGGGTCAATCAAATTCTGGAAGATATGCTCCGAGCTTCTGTCATCTCTTTCGGTATGGATTGGGAGAAATGCCTTCCATTCGCCGAGTTCGCTTATAACAATAGTTATCAAGCTAGCTTGGGCAAAGCTCCTTTCGAAGTTCTCTATGGACGAAAATGTCGAACGCCTCTTAACTGGTCAGAAACCGGGGAAAGGCAATTCTTTGGCTCGGATATGATTCAGGAAGCAGAAGAGCAGGTTCGCGTTATTCGTGAGAAATTGAAATCAGCCCAATCTCATCAAAAGAGCCAATATGACCGCAAACATAAGGCTATGACTTTTGAGGTTGACGAGAAGGCTTACCTTCGGGTTACTCCTTTAAAGGGAACCCATCGATTCGGTATCAAAGGCAAATTGGCTCCTTGTTACATTGGACCCTTTCGCATTCTTGCCAAGCGAGGAGAAGTTGCCTACCAATTGGAACTACCTCCGCATCTTTCCAGAGTTCATGATGTCTTCCACGTTTCTCAACTCAGGCGTTTCTTCTCGGATCCTATCCATGGAGTGGACCACGAAACGCTTGATCTCCAAGATAATCTTACGTATCGAGAATACCCCGTTCGTATCCTCGATCAAGACGAGCGTACCACTCGACGCCAGAATATCAAGTTTATCAAGGTTCAATGGTCGCACCATTCTGAGAAAGAAGCAACTTGGGAAAGGGAGGACCGTCTTCGATTTGAGTACCCCACCTTCTTTCCGGAAGATCCTAAATCTCGGGACGAGATTCTTTTGAGTGGGGGTGAGTTGTCACATCCTAGTTAGTTCATGCATTAGAGTGTGCATCATGTTTACTTTTCAGAAAATTTGAAATGGGGATGACAGAAACCCCCAGCACCCCCCTGATAATAACTAGGGTTTACTAAAAATAATTTCAATGAACCTGAATTGCCCTTCTAAAAAGTCCACCCCTTTTGTCTTGGGTTAGGACCTCTGACAAAATGGGTGCAAAAATTTTTATGACATCTTAAGGTCACTGGATTAATTCTTTAGTTATTTGAATTTGGGCATTTAAATAATATAAAATATTTCAAATGCTCAAATAAATCCAAACTAAAATGTTCCATGCCATATAAATTCTAAACAGTGGCCATGTGCATTTTGGAGATTTTAGGAGATGTCTAAGTATTTTTAATAATGCAACAAACTTACAGAGAAATAGTAAAACAAATTAAATAGAAAAAAAGGCAGAGAGAGGGAAACTTACCTGGCAGCCCAGTGGCCCAACAGGCCGGCCCAGCGGACTGGCCAGTGCCAGTCGTCGTCCTCCTAGCGGCAGGAAGACGATGGGCACGCGCTCGCCGCACGGCGAGCGCATGCGCGCCACGGCAGCTGCCTGCCTGCCCTCCTCCTTGACGCCTCGGTCGCCTGGATGTCGCCACGCAGCCGCCTCGACCCCTCTCACTCTCCCTGTGCTGCTCCCCCTCCTCTGTTTCTCTTCCCCGTGAACGCCCGAGCGCGTCCATCGCTGCCGCCTAGCACCACCGCGGCCATAGCCCCTCCTCGCCTCTCCGAGCTGTCCCCGAGGTCCGCCGCGACGCCCTCGTCCTCATCACCGACTCACGCGACGCCGGAAGCCCCGCATCATCGCCCTTGACCTCGTCTTGGAGCTTCGGCCACCGGTGATCCTCGTCGTCGATTCGCCGACCCCAGCACGTCCCCGAGCCCACTAACCACCCTACCGACATCACCGTGAGCCCCTGAGCTTTTCCCCTCGCCTTCCCCTCTCGCTAGCTTCCTCTAGCCGTTGCCCCACGAGCTCCCGAAGCTCGCCGCCGCCCGCGCTCGTCGCCGGTGACGCTCTGATGACCATTTGGTCCCGGGTGCTTGTCCATCGTGCTCACCAGCACGCGTAGAGTCTCCCTAGCACCTCACCGCGCTCGCTTGTGCACTGCAACGTCGATCCCGACCTCGCTCGAGCTCCTGTCGCCGCCTCGCTCGCCGTAGCTGCCGTTTCCGGCCACCCCAGCCGCAGCCATGACCACCGCTGGACGCGCCGCACCGCGGCCGATCAAACGGGACCAGCCGCGCGTCCTCCCGACGCCGGAGTTGGCCGGACGGGCAACGACGGTGTGCTGTGCTTAATGCTGGCGATTAGCCGCCGACGTGCCACGTCATTAGTACCTAATCCCCGCGCTAATCAACCCCGCAGTCGCTGACAGTGGGCCCTAGGCCATGGTCAAACCCCAGTCAGCGCTGGGTTTGACCGGGTTTTAGGCCTGTGTCACTGACGTGTGGCCCCCACACGTCAAGTTTGACTAGACCGACCCCGTTGACCAGCTGACGTCACAGTGACGTAGTGCTGACGCAATAACTAATTTTTTGGATTTATTGTTTTACAGGAAATTCCAGAAAATATTGCAAACTTAAAAAATTCATAGAAAATAATCTGTAACACCAAATGCAAAGATTTATATATGAAAAATGATCAGAAAACTCCAATCTATCCATTTGTACTGGTTTCATGCATGATTAAGCAAGTTAACCTACTGTTTAATGCAGAACAAGATAAAGCACTTTTAAAGGCCATGTATGAGCTTGTAACTTGAATCTTTGATTCAAAATGGTTCAAACCCATCTGGTCTTAGTTGCATTAGCCCAATACACACATCTTGCCATGTCTCATGCAGGCATCATATTTTTGCACTTTGCTTGATGTTGATTGTGTTCCGATGTGTTCTTCGTGGTAGGTTCTGCCTCCGAGGATATTCGCGAGTATCCAACTGAAGGGCAGTATTCCACTACCACTCCGTCAGGCAAGCAACCCATTGATCATTTCAATATAAACCCATCTTCTCGCTTCTGCTCTCGTTTACTGCATTAAGACAACGCGATTCAAACTGCTGTGTGTTGCGGTAGTTGAACCCACTTCCTCTGCATGACCTGTCATTGCCACAGTAACTAGATGAAACCCACTAGCATGTGTAGGAGTTGATTGAGCCATGTCTGTGTTCCTACCATGCTATGCTTGCTATGCTTAGAGTCGTGTCAGTTCTGGCTCATCGGGGTGATGAACTAGAGTGAAATGTTGTGTCGGTAATGAGAGTGAATTGTTGAACATGATTTGGTAAGGGTATCCATGAGAGGCCATGTAGGAGTACATGGTGGGTTGTTTCATTGAGACCGTCCTTAAGAACTGAGATCTGTATGCGCGATTTAAGATTCAATTACTGCCACACATGGGGCCCTGAAATATGACCCCGCTCGACTTAATGACCCCTCTCGTCCTCTGTCCAGGAGTTGCAAGTAGTTTTTGGTGTTTGTAGTTGCTGGAGGCCGTGCGCAGTGCTGACCTTAGGGGTGGGCTGTGATGCGGTAGGCTAGTGGCACGGTGTACCGAGTCGCCCGTTTGGTATCTCGGGAACCTTGCACACATTGTTTTGGGCCGTTGAGGACACCCCGGCCGGATTTCCTTGCTGATGGAACCCGAATAGGCGATAAACCTGGATTAGAGACTTGTGTGGTTAGTCAGGTCGTGGTCTACACCCACATGGGTTTTCGCTTGAAGTCTGCCGAGCACATGTCGTGTGCAGACGCTAAGTGGTGGAAACATGTGTGACGAAGTACACCCCTGCAGGGTATAAAACTATTCGAATAGCCGCGTCTGCGGTAAAGGACTACTTGGTCACTTATGCAGTTCATAGACAAGTTAATGGTTACTACTAAAAGACTCAAGATAAGTGTGAGTACCGCGGATGGCTCTCTCGTAGGATGACGAGGGAGGATCCACGGTGGTGTATTGAAATGGTGATTAGTGGACTCGTGTGCGAAAACTATTTCACAGGTGGTGTCTCGTAGGATAGCTTAGCCAAGAGTCAAAGCTGGCTTGCTGCAATAACTCCACCACCTTCTTGAGAATGTGCATATATAGTAGGATCTGTTGTAAGACTTGCTGAGTACCTTTGTACTCATGTTGCTTTAATTACTGTTTTCAGACGACAACACCGCCCCCTCCGATGGGTTCTATGTAGATCTCGACGTTGACGAGTGACTTGCCACCCAGGTGGTGATCTGAGCTTGTGAAGGGCCTATGTAGATAGACATGCTTCGTCAAGCCTTCTTTCTTTCTAGTGTCTGTACTCAGACAAGTTGCTTCCGCATGTGCTTGTATGTTTGTATGACTTGAGTGTCGGGTCATGTGACCCCTATCTGTATGAACATGTTATGTATGGCTCTCCAGAGCCTTTTAAATAAAGTACTTTGATTTGTAGAATTTTGTTGTGATGCCATGTTGTATTTACACATATGGAGCATATTGTGTGTATAATTGAAATGCTTGGTATGTGTGGGATCCGACAATCTAGTTGTTTATCCTTGGCAGCCTCTCTTATGGGGAAATGTAGTCTAGTGCTTCCATGAGCCATAGTAGTCCGCTACAGCCCGGTTCACTGGAGTCCTGCTAGCCCAGCACTACTGCTCCGGACACTTGACTGGCCGGCATGTGTTTCACTTCGTTCCTGTGTCTGTCTGTCCCTTCGGGGAAATGTCACGCGGTGACATCCGGAGTCCTGCCTAGCCTGCTACAGCCCGGGTTCCCGGAGTCCTGTTAGCCCAGTGCTACAGCCCAGATTCACACGCTGCTGACCGACACGTTCAATGTTGATTCATGTATGCCTGTTCCCATACGTTAGTGCCGCTTTGGGTTCACGACTAGCCATGTCGGCCCGGGTTCTCTGTCATATGGATGCTAGCGACACTGTCATATACGTGAGCCAAAGGCGCAAACGGTCCCGGGCCATGGTAAGGCGACACCCGTGGGAGTACCATGTGTGAGGCCGCAAAGTGATATGAGGTGTTACAGGCTAGATCGGTGTGACTTGGAATCGGGGTCCTGACAAATTTCTCCTGCGTTGCAAGTCCCACGATAGAGAGGCACTAATTGACCATCTCCCTCGCCACCACCTGCCAGAAAACCCCTCTTCCCCTGTCGCTCGCTCTCTTCGCCCTCTCCGTCGCTCCGCTGCCTTCGTCGCCTACAACTCCTCTCGATTTCTCCGCCCTTGTCCCTTGCCCTCGTGAGTGGAGTAACCCGCGCACGCCCCCGCTCCTATTTCTCCCCCACGCCCCGCTTTCCCTCGCCTAGCCCGCTCTCTCCTGCTCCGAAGCGAGGGTGGCAACTGCCTGCGCGGTTGCAAGGTGCGCGTGGTGTCGTGGGAAGTTGAAGAACCGCCGCGAATTCGTGCGTGCGGGGGTCGTCTGGACAGGTACAAGTGTTGCCCCGCCTTAATGCTTGCTTCTAGTTTCGCCAGATCTGTCGAGTCCGCCTCCTATGTGCTCTCATGTCCGCCTGTCTACCCCCTTCTTCTGATGGTTTAGTGGTAGATTAGGTAGGGTTCTTGTGCGTGTGGTGGGTGGATTGCATTCCCCCGTGGTCAGATTTGTCTATGTGATGCTTGTGTGTGCTATTTGTCCCTTCAAGCTTGTGTGGATTTCATTTCCCCTTTCTTGATTTCAGCATTCAGATGCATATAAGAGAGGGTGTGGTGTGTTGCTGGATCTGATGTATCTAATTTGTTTTAGTGTTTTTGATTTCAAAGTCTATATTGTGTCTCTCACATGCTAGATAGTTTATGGATTCTTTTTTTGTTTGTGCTTGCCTAGATGTGCTACTGTTCATCTTTTTATACTTGTTGGTATGTTCTGGTTGTTTCATTCTGGGTTTGATTCAGTTTCTTTTTGTATTTTGTTTTATGATTTTGTACTTGCTAACTATATGCAATCAATCCCCTGTTTTTAGCAGGTTGTTCTAAATTTTGGAGTTACATTCATCAAGGCAGTGGTGTTGTCATGGCTTCAAAACCTTCTCCAGGTATCTTAATGTAGTTGCATCTTGTATTTTAAATAACATTATTCTTATATATGTCTGCCCATATCTTAGGATTTTTAGGGTTTAGGGTGCGTGCGGTGGAGGTGGAAACAGAATAACCGCATTGCGTCTTGTCAAATCCTAGCGCGCAACAATGCGGTAGCGCGAGGCCGAGCAGGGGGGACCCCCTCCCCCCTGCGAGGCCGAGACAGGAACGAGCCACAGCAGGCGACGACACGGCGTGCCGCGTCGTCGCATGCGGA
>NC_057802.1:146047736-146048308 GCF_018294505.1 Triticum aestivum
ATCTATCTTTGGGTTTTTAGTGTTTAGGGTGCGTGTGGTGGGGGTGGAAACAGAATAACCGCATTGCGTCCTGTCAAATCCTAGCGCGCAGCAATGCGGTAGTGCGAGGCCGAGCAGGGGGGAGGGCGGGGTCGGGACATTAGCAGTGCTATTGTGTGAAGTTATCTCATTATAATAGATGCATTCAAATGGTGCATTCATTTATCTATAGATGTATTTACCTTTTTAGCTGTTGGGGGGGGGATAAAACTGTAAATTCAGTGGCGCTGCAATTCCCACGACAGATAGGCCTTAAGTGAGCGTCTTCCTCGCCACCACCTGTCAGAAAACCCCTCTCTCCCTGTCGCTCGCTCTCCCCCCCCTCTCCGTCGCTCCGCTGCCTTCCTCGCCTGCAACTCCCCCTGATTTCTCCGCCCCTGTCCCCTGCCCTCTTGCTGGAGTAACCGGCGCACGCCCCCGCTCCTATTTCTCCCCCACGCCCCGCTCTCCCTCGCCCAACCCGCTCTATTCTGCTCTAAAGCGAGGGCGGCAACTGCCTGCGCGGTTGCAGGGTGCGCGTGGCGTCGTGGGGA
>NC_057802.1:146049310-146050608 GCF_018294505.1 Triticum aestivum
GGGGTGGAAACAGAATAACCGCATTGCGTCCTATCAAATCCTAGCGCGCCGCAATGCCGTAGGGTGAGGCCGAGCAGGGGGGAGTGGGGATCGGGACCCCCTCCCCTCCCCCTGCGAGGCCGAGCCAGGAACGAGCCAGAGCAGGCGACGACGCGGCGTGCCGCGTCGTCGCATGCGGAGGCGAGTCCGTCACATCCGTGACCCCACTATCTATCTTAGGGTTTTTAGGGTTTAGGGTGCGTGCGGTGCGGGTGGAAACAGAATAACCGCATTGCGTCCTGTCAAATCCTAGCGCGCAGCAATGCGGTAGCGCGAGGCCGAGCAGGGGGGAGGGGGTCGGGACCCCACTCCCCTCCCCCTGCGAGGCCGAGGCAGGAACAAGCCGGAGCAAGCGGCAACGCGGCGTGCCGCGTAGTCGCATGGGGAGGCGAGTCCGTCACATCCGTGACCCCACTATCTATCTTAGGGGTTTTAGGGTTTAGGGTGCGTGCGGTGGGGATAGAAACAGAATAACCGCATTGCGTCCTGTCAAATCTTAGCGCGCAGCAATGCGGTAGCGCGAGGCCGAGCAGGGGGGGAGGACCCTCCTCCCCTCCCCTGCGAAGCCGAGATAGGAACGAACCGGAGCAGACGACAACGCGGCGTGCCGCGTCGTCGCATGCGGAGGCGAGTCCGTCACATCCGTAACCCCACTATCTATCTTAGGGTTTTTAGGGTCTAGGGTGCATGCGGTGCGGGTGGAAACAGAATAACCGCATTGCGTCCTGTCAAATCCTAGCGCGCAGCAATGCGGTAGCGTGAGGCCGAGCAGGGGGGATGCGGGGTCAGGACCCGCCCTCCCCTCCCCCTGCGAGGCCGAGACAGGAACGAGCCGGACCAGGTGACGACGCGGCGTGCCGCGTCGTTGCATGCGCAGGCGAGCCCGTCACATCCGTGACCCCACTATCTAACTTAGGGTTTTTATAGTTTAGAGTGCGTGCGGTGGGGGTGGAAACAGAATAACCGCACTGCATCCTGTCAAATCCTAGCGCGCAGCAATGCGGTAGCGCGAGGCCGAGCAGGGGGGAGGGGGGGTCGGGACCCCCCACCCCTCCCCGTGCGAGACCCAGACAGGAACGAGCCAGAGCAGGCGACGACACGGCGTGCCACATCGTCACATGCGGAGGCGAGTCCGTCACATTCGTGACCCCACTATCTATCTTAGGATTTTTAGCTTTAGGGTGCGTGCGGTGGGGGTGGAAACAGAATAACCGCATTGCGTCTTGTCAAATCCTAGCGCGCAGCAATGCGGTAGCGCT
>NC_057802.1:146052117-146255317 GCF_018294505.1 Triticum aestivum
GCTTCCCCCGCGAGGCTGAGACAGGAATGAGCCGGAGCAGGCGATGACACGGCGTGCCACGTTGTTGCATGCGGAGGCGAGTCCATCACATCCGTGACCCCACTATATGTCTTAGGGTTTTTAGGGTTTAGGGTGCGTGCGGTGGGGGTGGAAACAGAATAACCACATTGCGTCCTGTCAAATCCTAGCGCGCAGCAATACGGTTGCACGAGGCCGAGCAGGGGGGGACCCCCCTCCCCCTCCCCCCTCACCCTAAACCTGTTCCCTCACTGTATCGAAAGATCAAGCAGAAGAGTCCTCTTCTTCAAGAAGAGTTTTTCATTTCACTCTTCCGCAGCAATGCCCGGGCAATAAAACAATATGAGCAAAACAATATCATAGCAAACGGTATGTGCTGGTTGGATAGAGCAATCAGTAGTTTACGTGCGAGCCAATCTTCTCTCTAGTAGACTTTAGATTCAGTCGTCCGTTTGTTTTGTTTTGAATTGACATAGAGAAATCTTTCTCGCGTTCCCTTAATTCAGGAATAGGTGGAGAAGGCTACTTGTTCCTTGTATATATATATAAAGGAAAGGGGTTATTTTTCCTTTACGGCAATAAGAGTTGATTCCCTTGCTTGTAGTTTTGGATCGATTCTGCGATAAGGCTGGATGGCCAAGGCGCCCTTTCGAGACTAGGACTCTCAGGTGGGTAAGATTCAGAAAACAGAAAAGCTAACCTGAATTCCTGCTTATCCCTAGGCTGCTGCTCTGTACTGCCTTCCCTCAAGTCGGTATCTTCTTCCATCATGAAAGTCGGTAAGCAATCTAGTCGGCAACAGGGAAATCAGGAACTGAAACTAATAGCTTCCTTGGTCTCTGAACAGAGCACTACACTAGATGAGGGAATCGATGGATGTGCACCTTTTAGGGGAAGAATGCCACAACCCTTCCTTCCGATACTTTGGGCCTTACAAGATTCTAGCACGTGTTGGTGCTGTTCCATATTAACACCGGGAGCTACCTTCAACTTCTCAAGTGCACCCTGTATTTTTCACGTCTCTAAGCTTCGACGTGTTGTTCCCCCGCCCACTGTCTCAGGTATCCTCTCGTTTACCATCTGAGACTGACAATCCCTCTGTCCCTATGCAAGTTTTGGTGAGTCGTTGGTATAAGTAATAAAGGGAGATCAAGTCCTGGAACAAGGCTTGATTCGCTGGTCCGAGTCGATGGCACTGGACAATACTTGGGAGGACCTCATCGACCTGAAGACTCGTTTTCCTTATGCACCGGCTTGGGGTCAAGCGCTTTCTCAAGGAAGGGGGAATGTTAGCGCTTCTACTTCGAATACTCGTGCCCCGATTACAACACAAGACGACGTCGGCCCACGAGCCAGACCCAGGAAGAATACGAAGTCCAATTTCCTCAACCGCGCACACGGATAAGACGCGAGACAGTTTCTGAGGGATAGAAGTCTTGATCGGGCCAAGCCGGCATAACAGTTAGTAGTTCGCATTACTTTCTCTTCCGAAGCGCGCACATTCGAGTTCAGTATGGATGCACTGAGCGCTTAAGACCACTCGCTGGATGATATGGTCAATCATACTCCAGAGTGGGGACAGCATAACAATAACATTCTCTCTTTAGATTCGAGATGTATTGATCGAGACGTGCCTCACTCTAGTGAGGATCTGGGCTCCCCGATAGACGTAGGGCCCGCTCGGTACGCTGTCATTGTTTAGGGGGGCTCTTAATTATAGCATGAAAGTCCGAGTTGGAGGAATGATATTGGGCTTGAGAAGTGAGCAAGGAACCTGACATAACATTCCTATGGTTCCTCTGTCCCGGTCTTGCACCACTCTCATATCCATCAATCAATTTCATAAATAGTTACTATGGTTGTTTCTTCCTCCATTCACTAAAGCAAATGGAGCCTTTCCCTCCTCGAGTCAGCAAGCCAACTCGAGCGTTTTACCCTCGTGTCACTAGCGCAACACGAGCCATTCAAAAAAAAGTCTTGGAACTGAAGAGAAATCCATCTCTATACAAACTCTTTATGTTCTTGATATTGATTGAGTTACGAGAATGAAGAAGCGTAGCACACCTTTTCTCTCAATTCAAGTTTCCATTCAATAAGTGCATCAAGTATTTCGTATAGAAAGAAAAGGAACCACTTCTCTTCTCTTAAGTATATGAAAAATAGCTTTTTGGTCCCTTTCGTCCAGAGGTTAGGACATCGTCTTTTCATGTCGAAGACACGGGTTCGATTCCCGTAAGGGATAGGTACTTATTCCCGGCCGGCGGTATCAAGAACCCGGATAGTCAGTAGGAAACTCCAATCTGCAAGCGGAACAACGAGTTTAGAAGGCACGTTCTTGAAAGAGCAAGCTGACTATGAAACTCATATAAGGCTCGCGATCGGGTGCATTGTTGACTCGGGGGCGGTTCCATAGGCGGCTACTCTAAGACGGATCAAGTTGGGCTATATATTATGGCAAGTTGACCGTACTTTCCAATTTCGTAGATAGAACAGTTCTAGTAGAAGGTTAACTCGGCCTTCCTAAGAGTACTAGGTTAAAGGGGAGACCTCTAAAGCCCAGAAAGAACTATCCTATCCCTTTAGGAATCCAAAAGCGCCGTATCTGTGGATCACTGACGGCTATACCCAATGAGCAAAGTAGAAAGAGCCTAGGAAAATGCATCTTCCCCCTATTCAGTCAGCAGTTGTCCATCGACTAGTCTTACTTACCGCACCGCCCGGCGAAAAGGGATTTCTCAGTGATAGACCCACGAGAGCGTGTGTGCCAGTGACGAAAGAAGTGCGAGACGATCTGGGAAGTGAGGGATGCCCTTCCTGGGTATCACGAGCGGCGAGGCAGGTACGGCTGGAGGAAAAGCAAGGCAACAGGGTGCTAGGTTTAAGCAAGTATTGTCCGTCCGATCATTGGAATCGGCTTAGCCGAAAAAGGCAGATCTGGTTTCACTAGTAGGAAGAACACCCTTCTAAGGTGAAGGTATTCCATTTCTAAGAAGGAAGTTCTATATATTCGAACTAGAGAGAAGCTCTAAAATGGAAATCGAAAAGGATCCCCTTGTCCGTCCAGGTACTCACCCCGCCGGAACTCGCAATCAAACATAGGGTTGGCAAACTAGGAAGGCACAGAAAAGAAGGCAGTTGCGAAGGCGAGCAAGGTATTTTTGAATTTCCTCAAATTGATTCATCAATGAAGTAGTTGAATTGAAGCAAATGTGCCTACGAAAGAAGAGTTTTCGATATGGATATGCGAACAGGAAGAAAGCAAGCATATATTACTATTGCATTGGCAACGAACACCGTCAAACAAAGATAGCTGTTGAGGAGGAAGACCTGGATAGGGAGCCGGTTACGAATAAACCTGGGACTAGGAAACCCCGAACTACGAATGGAAACACTTTTTCAAGCAGGGGTAAACGAATCTGGTTAGGAAGCCGGAGATGGAAGAGAGGGTGTCGTGTCGGATCTTCAATCGGGGCAAACAACGGATGCTCGGGATAAAGCTGGACTTCGATTGGTTTTTGATGGATATGAGCTTTCCCTGAATAAGGATCAAAATATGCTTCCTAAAACAGCATGCGCAATGGTGGGCCGAGTACATAGCATAGCGTATATCAAGTATCCAACGCCTTCCGAATAAGGAATGGAAGCCGACTTAATAAAACTACATCTTGCTGATGTAGGTGTAGACAGGTATTCTAAAAGGAGTGACAATATTGGGTGTAAGGATTCTTCTATGCAAACATTGACCACTCGTATGGTAGCCTCACAACCATCTACAAGGGAGACTTCCACCTCAACCTGAAGTTCACCCACGTGGAGCCTTTACTAGTCGGAGTGGTAAGACTACAACCGATCCTCTTCCCCAATGCCAGCGTTGTATGTACCACCTACCTTCTACCCTAGCCGGCCCAATACCTTCTCCGCAGGGACCTCAACAGTCCACTACTTCTGCTGCACAGCCTAGTTCTTCTACACCAGCAGCTATTGCTCCTAATGATCCATCATCAATCTGCTTCACCTGTCAACCCGAAGCTGCCATTTCCAGAACGGTTTGTGAAGTCAACTGAAGACAAGCAGATTGCAAAGTTTCTGGATATGATGACAGATATGCAGATTACCACCCCCATCCTTGATGGTGTCTTACAGGTGCCGATGTATACACAGTTCTTTAAGGACCAGCTCGCAAAGAAGCGAAACATTAACGAGCCAGAACTGGTTACTCTTACTAAGGAATGTAGTGCACTCATTCAAATAAGCTACCTCTCAACTTAGATGAGCCTGCCAGTTTCAGTATTCCATGCTTGATAGGAAGTCAAACTTTCCATGCTTTATGTGGTCTTGGGTCTACTGTGATTCCCTTCACTGTCTACGAGCCACTACCATTGGGTGATGTACGGCCGACTAGCATCACTCTCCACCTTGCTGATCAGGATCCGGCAGACATTTTGGGTGATATCCCTGCGATAGTTGGTAACTTCGCATTTCTAGTTGATTTTGCTGTCTTGGAGATGTAGGATAAGAGCTTTCCTATTTTTTTTTTGGGAGACCTTTTCTAGCTACTGCAGGGGCTGTCATCGATGTGAAAGATGCTAAGCTCACGCTTCAATTTGGTGAGGAGAAACTCTCATTTGACATTAGGTATATCTTCCAACTCACCTTCCTCACTGTCCAGACCATAGTAAGCAATATGAAACGAGTCACTTAAGCCCTAGTAAAAGGCTACTCTTTGAATCCCCTCTTTAAGGCATATAAAATTAGTACTCTTCCTGAGCTAGCTTAAGCATATCTCGAGCGAGTGAGTTTCCCTCCATCAAGTTCTAAGCGATCAAATAAGGTCCTTGCTCTCGAGCCAATGCCAATACAATAGAGAGGGTCTAAACGAAGGATTCAAAGGAGGTTACCGGTTAAGGGCAAATGCAATCTCTGAGCCAGTTGGAGAAAAAGGTAATCAAAGAAAGTTTCAGTTGGACTTTCCCTGCCAACCCTACCCAAATTTCATACCCTGCAGTTTTCGTTCCTCTATTGATATTTCGTTCCTCGAATCGAGACTTTCTTTGTCGAGGATCTCTGGTTTAGGGTACTCCATCGAGTTTCAGTTTATTCTTCTAATGGCTGTGTCCGTCTAAGGTGGCTATTTGAGCGATTTAAGTATCGCGGTTGTCTTGAGCTCTGGATTGATGGACGGAAACCCGGGGCTAGGTTCGATTTCAACTCGGAGATAGCCGGGTCTATAGTAAGAGCCGCTTTGTGAACAGCATCAGATGACATAGCCAGGGTAGCCGCAATAGAGCAATTATGCCTTAAGCCCAAAACTCTTCCTTCTAGGGATCAGATCAACCTAAAGCACCATCAGTTGTGGATTCATCCACAAAGTCTTTCTACTTAGCTCGTCAAGCGAAGTAGCTATCAACGGCTTAGCATGACAACTAGAACATCAAGCCATGGTAAACTGCCAAAGCTTCTGCTGTAGTGTAGCACCAGGGTTCAGCCTTCTCCTTGCCGAGTTGCATCGCCCGCATCGTGTTCAATTGGAAAGTCTGGCAAAGGCGCTTCCAACTCCTGGTTCAGGGTCTGAGGTTACCAAACAAAGATGAATCCTGCACAATCGGAGATTAAGCCATAAGATCCCACCCAGAAACTAGAAGAGTCAGGGGCACCTACCGAAGGAGTCTTCCCTCCATCGATTCAATGACAAAATAGCTCTATTGAGAGGGCCTTTGACAACCCTCTTGAATGTGGCTCGCTCCTAGTTTTTCTTCCCCCGCCCGTTCTATCTAGGTTGGTGGCTATACCAGATTTCGTGTCTGATCGAACTTGAAACTAGCCCATTGAGCTTCTTGGATTCCAAACCAGAAAGAAGGATCGCACACAAGAAAATAGAGTTGGAATGAAAGATGGGGTAAAGATGAACTTTATTCTCCTAGCTGCTCTCCATCCAGCAAGTTACTCTCTTTCAAAAGATGACAACTCAAGATTACCAATCAAAACCAACGCTTTTTCTTCTCCTATAGCTTCATCATTACATCTTTCACTAGTTGTTGGATGTGAGTGATGAGATCGATCCATGGAATTTTTACCTCACTCACATACTTTGGAAGATGAAGAAATTCTCTTGAATTTACTTATGGGCTGGCTCTACATGTGGTCAGATGGGTTCCCCTCTTCAGTCATTTGGTACCTCTCCAACGCTTCCTCCTATTCCTATTGATCAGATCAAAGCCAAACCTATCTAGTCTTGCACGTTGTCACCCACCGCTCTTGCCAAAAACAAAGAAATTCTATCTTGGGAACTAAAAAAGAATCGGAATGGGAAGTATTTATTTCTTGATTCTCCGGCTAGCATCCTTACTTCCTTCTTCAATGGAAAATTCTATGTTTTGGCTCGGTATAAACCAAAAAATGAGAAATTCTCTTATTTGTAGAAAAGTCTTCTTTTGGTTAAATCTGGAGAACCCAGTCGAAACTCTGATTCATGTTTGTGGATTTTAATAGCTCTCCTATCTACCCGGAAATGATCTTCTACCTTTACTGTCTGTGTTCTTTACATATCTTTTGATTGTTTTTCAAATCATTGTGTCGTTACAAATTCAGTGGTGCACCCTTGTGAGCAAGTTGTTGCCGGATTGGATAGGAGAAGTGAAACAAAGCTACGAAGGATAAAAATTAGCTGAAGAAGTTAAGAAGAGCATTAGTGAAGCGAGAGGAGGACAAGATGGTTGGGAAGAGGAGGAAGGGGTATTAAGGAAAAAGGGAGGCTTTATGTGGGGACCGCTGGAAATGCAAGAGCCAGGATAGCGCAAGAACTGCATGGGACAGCTACCGGAGGCCATTCAGGTATACTAGCTTCCTATAAGAGAACTAATAGGAACTTTGTCTGGCCAGGAATGGATGCCTCTCTTGAGGACAGACTATGACGGTAAAGCAACAACATCAACTCGCAATGGCCCTCGTGCCATGAGACATGGATTTTAGTCGACGTAGATTGGATCGAAAGATCGCACTTCCGCTCTTCTCCTATCGGACTAGTCACTTCCCACTCTCCTCAAGTGAACAATTTAGCCACTATCCTCCCATATACTCTGCTTTTTCATTGCTTATGAAATGGAACTTGTTGGTGCATGGATTTCACGTTTCAGCAGCACCTTGGTTTGTGCATGGTTGTGAAAAGAAGGCTTTCTATACACTTATATGAACTTCATTGGCGAAAGAAAGAGAAGCTTGCCTTGATAAAGCACAACCTTTCGCACTCCAATAGGCATATATTGTTACAAGGTTATGCCCAAAGTTCTCAAAAATGCCGGTGCTACATATCAACGCGCCATGACTAAGATCTTCGATGAGATAATACATAAGATTGTCGAGTGCTATGTAGATGATCTCGTTGTAAAGGCGGTATCCTATGAAGAACATCTTCAACATCTCAGAATCATATTCGACCGCCTAAGGCAACATGCACTCAAGTTAAACCCGTTGAAGTGCGCCTTCATGGTCTCGTCAGGCAAATTCCTAGGGTTTGTCATTCGACATCGGGGAATAGAAATCGACCCGAGTAATATCAAGGCCATACTCGAAATGCCTCCTCCTCAAAACCTTAAGGAGCTGCGTTCGCTTCAAGGGCGCCTTGCATACATCAGGCGATTCATAGCCAATTTTGCAGGAAGAATCCAACCTTTTACAAGAAAACCAAAAAAGACATTCCATTCTTTTGGGATGAAAACTGCCAACAAGCCCTAGATGGCATCAAAAGCTATCTCCTCAATCCGCCAGTCCTGGCTGCGCCGATACCAGGGAAGGAGCTTATACTCTACACCATGGCCTTGGATGAATCTCTTGGGGCTCTATTGGCACAAGAAAATGAAAACGGGAAAGAGAATGCCCTCTATTACCTCAGTCGTGTGCTCGTAGGAGCTGAACATGCGTACTCTCCTATCGAAAAACATTGCCTTGCACTGGTGTTCGCTGTCAAGAAGCTACGGCACTACATGATAGCACATCGGGTCACCCTCATCTCCAAAAGTTCACCCACTTAAATATCTCATGACAAGACCAATGCTTACAGGAAGATTGGCAAGATGGGGCCATCATCCTTACTGAGTTCGACATTGTGTATGCGCCGCAGAAGGCCATTAGAGGGCAAGCGATGGCGGATTTCCTTGCAGCACATCATACATATTTATACAGTAAATAAAATATGTCCATGGATGGGATTGCACGTAGTCCATTCCACCTTTATCTATCTAGGTTATCCTTCTTTCTTAACAAAGCAGAATGTGATGATCGATCCCTCTATTATGGGATTTATGTTTATACCAAAGCCTCTACTTTAGATATTTACGCTGATGAAGGAAAGCCTTGTTAAAGACTACTACTTTTGACTTCCTTTTTCGTACTCTTCTTTCATCCTCCTTACCAGAACGCTTTTCCTGGTTCAGAAGAATAAGATACTGAAATTGTGGCTTACATATGGAAAATGCCTTCATCTTGAAGCTACCAATGCACATCACGGTGAAAGCATTGTCAATTAATTGTTAGATTCCCCATATCACCCATAGCCACCCAAATCTTTTTTTTGCCTCAAACTCTGCTGCCCTATCACTCCTCGATAAGTGTAATTACTCAGGTTATGCACTTGGCTGAGCGAGATCTTCCCCTTTGGCAGGAGAACCGCCTACCTACGCTAACGTAACTAATGCAGATGGCGGAAGTTAGTAGTTCTCCTATGCCAACATGAACACAAACGAAATCGTCGAATTTCGTATCGAAAGAAAAGGAACCACTTCTATTCTCTTTTCTTAAGTGTAAGAGGGATAAGTACTTATTCCTGGCCGGCGGTATCATATAATCGATCTTAGGGTTTTTAGGGTTTAGAGTGCGTGCGGTGGGGGTGGAAACAGAATAACCGCATTGCATCCTGTCAAATCCTAGCGCGCAGCCATGCGGTAGCGCGAGGCCGAGCAGGGGGGAGGGGGGTCGGGACCCCCTCCCCTCCCCGTGCGAGGCCCAGACAAGACGATCCGCCGCGTCGTCGCATGAGGAGGCGAGTCCGTCACATTCGTGACCCCACTATCTATCTTAGGGTTTTTAGGGTTTAGGGTGCATGCGGTGGGGGTGGAAACAGAATAACCGCATTGCGTCTTGTCAAATCCTAGCGCGCAGCAATGCCATAGCACGAGGCCGAGCAGGGGGGGCCCCCTCCCCCCTGCGAGGCCGAGATAGGAATGAGCCGCCGCGTCGTCGCATGCGGAGGCGAGTCCGTCACATCCGTGACCCCACTATGTATCTTAGGGTTTTTAGCGTTTAGGGTGCGTGCGGTGGGGGTGGAAACAGAATAACCGCATTGCATCCTATCAAATCCTAGCGCGCAGCAATGCCATAGCGCGAGGCCGAGCAAGGGGAGGGGGGTCGGTACCCCCCTCCCCTCCCCCTGCGAGGCCGAGCCAGGAACGAGCCGGAGCAGGCGACGACGCGGCGTGCCGCGTCATCGCATGCGGAGGCGAGTCCGTCACATCCGTGACCCCACTATCTATCTTAGGGTTTTTAGGGTTTGGGGTGCGTGCGGTGCGGGCAGAAACAGAATAACCGCATTGCGTCCTGTCAAATCCTAGCGCGCAGCAATGCAGTAGCGCGAGGCCGAGCAGGGGGAGGCGGGGTCAGGACCCGCCCTCCCCTCCCCCTGCGAGGCCGAGATAGGACCGAGCCAGAGCAGGCGACGATACGGCGTGCCGCGTCGTTGCATGCGGAGGCGAGTCCGTCACATCCGTGACCCCACTATCTATCTTAGGGTTTTTAGGGTTTAGAGTGCGTGCGGTGGGGGTGGAAACAGAATAACCGCATTGCGTCCTGTCAAATCCTAGCGCGCAGCAATGCGGTAGCGCGAGGCCGAGCAGGAGGGGAGGGGGGTCGGGACCCCCCTCCCCTCCCAGTGCGAGGCCCAGACAAGAACGAGCCGGAGCAGGCGACGATACGGCGTGCCGCGTCGTTGCATGCGGAGGCGAGTCCGTCACATCCGTGACCCCACTATCTATCTTAGGGTTTTTAGTGTTTAGGGTGCGTGCGCTGCGGGTGGAAACAGAATAACCGCATTGCGTCCTGTCAAATCCTAGCGCGTAGCAATGCGGTAGCGCGAGGCCGAGCAGGGGGGACCCCCCTTTCCCCCCTGCGAGGCCTAGACAGGAACGATCCGGAGAGGTGACGACACGGCGTGCCCCGTCGTCGCATGCGGAGGCGAGTCCGTCACATCCGTGACCCCAGTATCTATCTTATGGTTTCCAGGGTTTAGGGTGCATGCGGTGGGGGTGGAAACAGAATAACCGCATTGCGTCCTGTCAAATCCTAGCGCGCAGCAATGCGGTAGCGCAAGGCCGAGCAGGGGGGAGGGGGTCGGGACCCCCCTCCCCCCGCGAGGCTGAGACAGGAACGAGCCGGAGCAGGCGACGACGCGGCGTGCCACGTCGTTGCATGCGGAGGCGAGTCCATCACATCCGTGACCCCACTATCTGTCTTAGGGTTTTTAGGGTTTAGGGTGCGTGCGGTGGGGGTGGAAACAGAATAACCGCATTGCGTCCTGTCAAATCCTAGCGCGCAGCAATACGGTTGCACGAGGCCGAGCAGGGGGGGGACCCCCCTCCCCCCTGCAAGGCCGAGACAGGAACGAGCCGCCGCGTCGTCGCATGCGGAGGCGAGTCCGTCACATCCGTGACCCCACTATGTATCTTAGGGTTTTTAGCGTTTAGGGTGCGTGCGGTGGGGGTGGAAACAGAATAACCGCATTGCGTCCTATCAAATCCTAGCGCGCAGCAATGCCGTAGCGCGAGGCCGAGCAGGGGGGAGGGAGGGTCGGGACCCCCCTCTCCTCCCCCTGCGAGGCCAAGCCAGGAACGGGCCGGAGCAGGCGACGATGCGGCGTGCCGCGTCGTCGCATTTGGAGGCGAGTCTGTCACATCCGTGACCCCACTATCTATCTTAGGGTTTTTAAGGTTTAGGGTGCGTGCGGTGCGGGTGGAAACAGAATAACCGCATTGCGTCCTGTCAAATCCTAGCGGGCAGCAGTGCGGTAGCGCGAGGCCGAGCTGGGGGGAGGGGGGGTCGGGACGCCCCCTACCCTCCCCGTGCGAGGCCCAGACAAGAACGAGCCGGAGCAGGCGACGACGCGGCGTGCCACCTTGTCGCGTGCAGAGGCGAGTCCGTCACATTCGTGACCCCACTATCTATCTTAGGGTCTTTAGGGTTTAGGGTGCGTGCGGTGGGGGTAGAAACAGAATAACCGCATTGCGTCCTGTCAAATCCTAGCGCGCAGCAATGCGGTAGCGCGAGGCCGAGCAGGGGGACCCCCCTCTCCCCCCTGCGAGGCCGAGACAGGAACGAGCCGGAGCAGGCGACGACACGGCGTGCCGCGTCGTCGAATGCGGAGGCGAGTCCGTCACATCCGTGACCCCACTATCTATCTTAGGGTTTTTAGGGTTTAGGGTGCGTGCGGTGGGGGTGGAAACAGAATAACCGCATTGCATCCTGTCAAATCCTAGCGCGCAGCAATGCGGGAGCGCGAGGCCGAGCAGGGGGGGACCCCCCTCTCCCCCTGCGAGGCCGAGACAGGAACGATCCAGAGAGGTGACGACACGGCGTGCCCCGTCGTCGCATGCGGAGGCGAGTCCGTCACATCCGTGACCCCAGTATCTATCTTAGGGTTTCTAGGGTTTAGGTTGCGTGCGGTGGGGGTGGAAACAGAATAACCGCATTGCGTCCTGTCAAATCCTAGCGCGCAGCACCCCCCTCCCCCCGCGAGGCTGAGACAGGAACGAGCCGGAGCAGGCGACGACGTGGCGTGCCACGTCGTTGCATGCGGAGGCGAGTCCATCACATCCGTGACCCCACTATCTGGCTTAGGGTTTTTAGGGTTTAGGGTGCGTGCGGTGGGGGTGGAAACAGAATAACCGCATTGCGTCCTGTCAAATCCTAGCGCGCAGCAATACGGTTGCACGAGGCCGAGCAGGGGGGACCCCCCCTCCCCCCTGCAAGGCCGAGACAGGAACGATCCGCCGCGTCGTCGCATGCGGAGGCGAGTCCGTCACATCCGTGAGCCCACTATGTATCTTAGGGTTTTTAGCGTTTAGGGTGCGTGCGGTGGGGGTGGGAACAGAATAACCGCATTGCGTCCTATCAAATCCTAGCGCACAGCAATGCCGTAGCGCGAGGCCGAGCAGGGGGGAGGGGGTCGGGACCCCCCTCCCCTCCCCCTGCGAGGCCGAGCCAGGAACGGGCCGGAGCAGGCGACGACGCGGCGTGCCGCGTCGTCGCATTTGGAGGCGAGTCTGTCACATCCGTGACCCCACTATTTATCTTAGGGTTTTTAGGGTTTAGGGTGCGTGCGGTGCGGGTGGAAACTGAATAACCGCATTGCGTCCTGTCAAATCCTAGCGGGCAGCAGTGCGGTAGCGCGAGGCCGAGCTGGGGGGAGGGGGGGTCGGGACCCCCCCTACCCTCCCCGTGCGAGGCCCAGACAAGAATGAGCCGGAGCAGGCGACGACGCGGCGTGCCACCTCGTCGCATGCAGAGGCGAGTCCGTCACATTCGTGACGCCACTATCTATCTTAGGGTTTTTAGGGTTTAGGGTGCGTGCGGTGGGGGAAGAAACAGAATAACCGCATTGCGTCCTGTCAAATCCTAGCGCGCAGCAATGCGGTAGCGCGAGGCCGAGCAGGGGGGACCCCCCTCTCCCCCCTGCGAGGCCGAGACAGGAACGAGCCGGAGTAGGCGACGACACGGCGTGCCGCGTCGTCGCATGCGGAGGCGAGTCCGTCACATCCGTGACCCCACTATCTATCTTAGGGTTTTTAGGGTTTAGGGTGCGTGCGGTGGGGGTGGAAACAGAATAACCGCATTGCGTCCTTGTAACACCCCGCATGTAACTTGCCATAATTGTAACTCCGACTCTTGCCATTTCCGGCTATGTGATATGTTTTTCCCTCCGTTGTCGGGTTTTGTCTTTCGTTTTGTATTTTGTCATGTCATGCATTTTCATATCATGTCATCATGTGCATTGCATTCGCATACGTGTTCGTCTTGTGCATCCGAGCATTTTCCCCGTTGTCCGTTTTCCAATCCGGCGCTCCTATCTCCTCCGGTGCACCCCTCTTGTTTTCTTTCGTGTGCGTGTGTCAAACTTTCTCGGAATGGACCGAGGCTTGTCAAGTGGTCTTAATATACCACCCGGAGTCTACCGGTCAAGTTTCTTTCCATTCGGAGGTCGTTTGGTACTCCAACGGTTAACCGGGCATCCGCAAAGTCCATTTGAGTGTCCAGCAAAACCCCCCCTCCAAAACCAGCCCAAAGCCTACCAAACTCTCTTCCATGCTCTAGGTCGTTCGATCACGATCGTGTGGGCGAAAACCGCACCTCATTTGGAGTCTCCTAGCTCCCTCTACCTATTTATATGTGGGCATCCCGAAAACGAAATCGCAGTCTCCCGTAACCCTAAATCCCCTCTCCGCGGACGGACGCGTCCAGCGCCCGCCGGACAACCAGCGCCGCCGCCCGTAGCCAGTGGCGTAGTGCCACGTGTCCCACTGCCTCCTCCCTCCGCCGCGGCCCGCTCGGCCCACGGGAGGCCCTCCCGGCCCGCCGCCGCCGCGCGCCTGGCCCGCCGACGCCGCCGCGCGCCTGTCCCGCCCGCCGCCGCCGGCTCGGCCCCGCTTCGCCCCGCCGCCGGCCGGCCGCCGCCGTGCCGCGGTCCCCGCCGCCGACGCCGCCGGCCCCGCCGTCCTCTCCTCCTCCAGCGACCGGCGCCGCCGGCGCCGCCGCCTCCTCCCTCCGGCCTCGCCTCCGGCAGCCCGCGCCGGCGCCGCTCCCTCCTCCGCCGGCGAGCAGCGCCCGACCTCCGCGAGCCCGCGCCCGAGCCGGCCCCGATCCGATCTGGGTCAACGGAGAAGGTTGACCCGAGACCCCCCCCCTCTTTTTTTCCAAGTCCCTGAAACATTTCAGTATATGCTCCTGTTCGAGATGCGATAACTTTGTGCATATAGCTCCGATTCGCGCGTATAATATGTCAAATTGTTCGTCTCGTGATGTTCTTATTTTTGTTCAATTGCACCATTTTCATTAGAGGTCATCTTGATGCCCAAATATTCGTTGGAAGAGGGCTAGTTGCTGTTAATCTCTGGTTCTTATCAGAACTTGGAGATTTGTCATTTTTTGTATCATTTAATCTGTGCATCTTTTGAGCATGAGCTCTACATGTGTTTTGAAGTATGCCATGCCATCTTTCCAGTGGTATAGTCCATGTATTTTTGTGATCTTTGTGGTGACTAGCACAAGCATGCAAAGTAGGCCCCGTAATATTTCTGATTTCAGGGACTTAGTGATTTCTCTAAGTCTTTGTCTGCTGTAATTTTGTTGCCATGTAAACTTGATGCTACAGAGAGATCCATGCATATTTTGGAGATGTTCAGTAAGGATGTTTTGTAGCTATAGTTGTAATTGATCCATTCCTGCAATTGGTTGCAATTTTAGAGTAATATAGCATAACTCAATCTTGCTCTACTTTTGCTATAAAATATTTCTGGCAGATTCTTAACATGACATGCATTTTTGGCAAGCTTATTGTAGTTGATCCACACATGCTATGTAATTGTTCTTGCCATGGATAGATTCTTAAACATGCCATCTTGCTGTAGGTATACTTGGTTTTTCATGCATTTCTCTGTAGTGAGTGCATCAAGCTCACAAAGAGGCCTACATATTAATATTTCTGCCATGCTCTGTTTTCTGCTAAGTCTGAAACCTGATAACGAAACTTGCTATGTTTACATGCTTGCCATCATATCCTCTGGTCCTTTTTGGCTTATGGTCAGTAAGGGACTTTTGTCATGTGCATTTAGTAGAACACTACCATGCCTTGTTTTGCTATGTTAAGTTTCTGTAGCTTATTGATTTCGTGCTCTGAACATTGCTACCTGATGCTGATTTCTGCCATGTCCAGTTTTTCACTAAGTCTGTGAACCTGTAATCTTTTGCACTTTTGCCATGCTTGTTTGAGCTTGATATGTTGTGAACTAGCAGTAGCTCAGTGGTCATCTTTTGTCAAGCATCTCCTGTAGATTACTTCCACGTGCTTTGTTGCTATGTTGGGATGCTGTAGTATTGTTACTTGTTGTATTTTAAGTGCTATCTTGCTGTTTGGATAGGAGCTGCACATATCTCGTTCTCAGGGCACACCGGATGAGACATCCTACGAGTAAAACCAGACCTCGAGTTTCCAGGAGGTGGCCCCGCAGTCTGCTCAGTTTGGACCAACACTCGAAGGAGCACTGGATCAATGACAACTATAGCTACAAAACATCCTTACTGAACATCTCCAAAATATGCATGGATCTCTCTGTAGCATCAAGTTTACATGGCAACAAAATTACAGCAGACAAAGACTTAGAGAAATCACTAAGTCCCTGAAATCAGAAATATTACGGGGCCTACTTTGCATGCTTGTGCTAGTCACCACAAAGATCACAAAAATACATGGACTATACCACTGGAAATATGGCATGGCATACTTCAAAACACATGTAGAGCTCATGCTCAAAAGATGCACAGATTAAATGATACAAAAAATGACAAATCTCCAAGTTCTGATAAGAACCAGAGATTAACAGCAACTAGCCCTCTTCCAACGAATATTTGGGCATCAAGATGACCTATAATGAAAATGGTGCAATTGAACAAAAATAAGAACATCACGAGACGAAGAATTTGACATATTATACGCGCGAATCGGAGCTACATGCACAAAGTTATCGCATCTCGAACAGGAGCATATACTGAAATGTTTCAGGGACTTGGAAAAAAAGAGGGGGGGGGGTCTCGGGTCAACCTTCTCCGTTGAATGTTTTTGCCCCAACAGATGTACCTGAACTTATTTTTCGGATGCGTTTTCTTAACACGCGCGTTGTTTTTGAATTTTACTTTTTTTACGAACTGCATGTATTTTATTTTGTTTTACCTTCTGAACTTCATTGTTCTTCATAGAGAACTGCATCATGTGCGTTTCGATGTACTCTGTCTTATTTAGCCGGGCCATTTTTGGGCCGGCCCGTTTTATGTGATCCTTTACCACGCGGGCCTCCTACGTGTCCCTCCCAGGCGATCCCACCGCTCCGCTGACAGGGAGAGAAACCGAGAAGAATCCCCTCTCCTCTCTTGCAGTTTCTCCCGAGGCATCTCTCCCTCGAGCAAAACCGCCGTCGCCCGTAGCAACCGCCGTTGCCCGAGGAACCGCTGCCCTCAAGAGGTCCTTATTCCTGCATTCCGCATTACCGTCCGCTCCGCGAGCCCTTGCCGCTGCGCTCCCGCAGCCCTTTCCCGTCCGTTCCCGTAGACCGGAGTTGCTGCTTGTGATGTGCACAAAGAGTCCTACGATGGCTCTGGGAAGGATGAGGTCTTGGCTGATGCATCGTCCCCTCCAGATGTTGTAGCTGATAAGGTATAATCGGATTACTTTTTCTGTTAGTGGGTTGTAATCTAATTTTTTGTTGTTGTTATAAACATCCTGACCCAGACACAATGTGTGGCATAAGAGACTGGATGAACAACATGTCAAGTACGTGGCCATGGACGCGTACACAAGCTACGAGATGTACATGCGGATCGTTGACATGAGGAACTGTCTTCTTCCTGACCCAGATGAGGGATCGAGCCACATAGCAGTGGCGGGAGCATCACAGGAAGTAGATGACTAGACGATCATTTCTCCTACTTTAGAATGCATTGTTTATTGAGGTGTGTGTGAATGATCTGTATAGTCACTTATGTAATTGGATGTTTATTTCAGTTATATATATACATGTTATTCTACTGTAGATAGAGCAATTCACACGGCTTATTAGCAGCAATCGTATGTGTTATTATTGGTCTTCACACACATTTCAGATTACGGACCTGTTTGCCGCGTTTCACACACATCTTGTTCAGTTGAACCGTTTCCATTGTGTTGCCTAATCACACACAGTTCATCCCAGTGAACCGTATGCTGTATATTGCACACGCCTTCATCTGGCTGCCCGTTTCTTTTGTGCCTCCTTATCACAAACAGTTCATTGAGATGAACCGTATGCCCTGCATCGCACATGCAACTAAATTCTGAACCATGTTTGATGCATCTGTCATCGCAAACGTTTTGCACCTTTTTGACAGTTTTTTACACCACCGTTTGCGATTATGGCATCACACACAGTTTCCTCGAAGGGTCTCTGATCGTAGTGTCGCGTTTGGACCATCCTGCAGTAGTGTGAGCAACGTTTTTATGTGTCGAAAACTATATTTTGTGTGTTTGTTTTTATAGTGTTCTGTTTCTTCTTCTTATAATAATTTTATTTATTTTTCGTGCTTCGAACAGGTCCTGTTTGCAACATTTGATCCGCCGAACGAGGGATGGCGTTGGTCATTATTGTGTAGTTTCCTTAAATGTGAAAGAAAGGCGGTTTGAATTTCTTGACTCACTCAATAAACCTGGCAGCCCTGATATGATCAGGGTTTTGAGGAGGATGGTTAAAAATATCAAGCGTGCATGGAAAGAAGGTAGCTCAAGTTCTGATGAGCCGCTAAATCCTCCTACACTTGATGGATTTGTGTTGAAACATGTCATTGTCCCAATGCAGCCAAATGGGTGTGTTCTGTACAGCCCCTCTCCCCCATACTGCTCAAGTTTTCTTCATTTTTGTGAAACTGATGTTTTTTATTCTTTTATTGCAGGCATGATTGTGGATTCTATATGTTTCAATTCTTGCAGACTTGGGATGGTGCTCGAGTTGCTCAGTTTGGGGTGGAGCACATTGGCTACATCAGAAAGGCCGTGCTCTATAGTTGGCTCACATCGAGAAAGCATTGCCTCGATTTAACATCACTTTTAATTTTTGCAGATAAATGTTGTTTTAGTGAACTTCTTTATCTCCCTTATTTATTTTTTGTCTACTGCTTGCTTCCGCTTCTTAAGGCCTTTTTTACTAGTGTGTTTAGTTAAATGCGTGATTTAGAATGGATGTCTATATTTTTGTTGTGTTAGTGAGGTTCATTTATTGTAGACAACTTAGCTGCATTTATTTTGGGGCAAGTGAGCTGCATTGTTCTTTATAAGCGGGTTGCATTGTTGTAGACAAGTGGGCTGCATTCTCTTCTTTAGTGAACTACATTTTTTAATATTATTGAGATGTATTACATTTTTTGGTTTTGTATTTTGTGCTGAGTGTTTCCATGTTTTTTCTACACGTTTTTAGGTTTTAATGGGGGGCTTCATGAAGGTTGTACGTCACTGTTTGAGTCCCAGGGTTCTGATGTGGTTATGGAGGATTGTGCCATTGAAATCTCTCTAGATAATTCTGGTTCTTTGGCTCGAGATGGTTTGAACACATATGTGGCGCCTGGACCTGACGGTGGAAGTGTTTCTCGACCTAGCTCTCCACACGATGTATTTGATGTTGATGATAATGATTTTGTTACGCCATGCCCACGCGTAACTAGGAGGAGTGCAGCAATTAATCGTCCTCTTGAGGATGAGCCTGAAGTATTTTTGAACAAGAGGGCGGGTGAGAGGGCTTTTAAGTTGAGATGCTCTATAGAGAAATTGAAGCCTCCGAGGTTCAAATATATTGATGAGGCGTGGAAAATAAAGGATCTCGTTCTCAGCAAAGATTTTGTAACCAAATACCACGATTAAGTTTTATGTGTCTGCCCTTCATCCTTTTTGTGTGTTTTTTTTTAATTTTAGTTTTACTGATCCCATCTGTGCATGTTTACTACAGGAACGCGTTCTTTATGGTGAATAGTCCTTTTGGTGATGTCGACAATTACAATGTTGACTATATCTATAATACATTTGGCAAAGGAGCTTTAATGGACTCGTATCTCATGGATTTTGTCATCAAGTACTGGAAGCAAGACCCTGAATTGGGTTTAGTTTATGGTTCGGGTGAACGTGTGCTACTTTCACCTTTATTTATCACGGTAAACGTGTGCTGTCATTTTTTCTCTTGTACTGGTTTTTTCATGTCCATGCGTGCATGCGTGTTTTATCCTGTTTTTCATGTCCTATTTTTGTTCTTTTTCTGTGCAGTATGTTCTGCGAATGGAAACCTTTGTGACGAGAGATGATGAATTAAACCATGTGTTGCCAGTTGTGCACAGCCCGTTTGTTTTAGAAGATGCAGTTAAGCAGTTCAAGGTTTTTGTGAGCGGCGACGAAAATCTGTTGGACGCAAAACTGGTAAGTCCATTATTTTCCGTCATTTATTTTCTGGTTTGTTGCATTTATTTTAATAGTTATTTTTGGAACAGTGGTCCTAGTTCTACGTGTCGAACGAACTTTTCATTTCATTTTTGTTTTTTTATGTGAACAGATTATGATGCCGCGCTCCAAGGATGGTCATTATTCCTTATAGACGATGAACCAGCATCGCTAGACGATTGATATCCATGACACTAGGAAGTATACTGGCCATCCTGATGTCACGACAAAGTGGCGCAGGACTGACTACCACTCAAATTGAACTGAAGTGGTATGTCATTTTTTCTACCCAAGTGCAAAGCTTTTTGGTGTTTCTCCTACTGCATTTTTTTATAAACTGCACATGCAATGTTAGCACACATAGCACCACACTTGTTTATATAGTGCACTGCAACATATGCGTGACAGAAGTGCATTTTCTCACACAGCCCCAATCTGTGTAAAATATCTGTGTAAAAAAGTTATAAAAGGAAATGACCTCACGTGCATTTAAAAGAGGGACTGTCTAGACGTTGAGAAGAATTTTGTATTTTTTCGGTTCGTCTGAATAGTTATTTGAGTCTGTGACGTGTGTTATTTTACTTTGTGCTTCCTTTTTTTTGCCAGATGAGGAGGATGACTCAGCTACTGAAGGCGATTTATGGTGAAAAATTGTATAAATCGAAGAACCACACTGACTCGGTTAAATGGGCAGAGAAGCCCTCTTACCCGGTCGTGCCAGCGCAGGGAACAAACGAGTGCGGAATCTATGTTTTGAGGTGGACGCAGTTGTATGACGGCCAATGTCTAGTCGAGAAGATTGTCAAATCCGACGTAATACCTTCTCTGTTTCTTCTTTTCTTGTTACCTCCTTTATTTTTTGATTTTTTCACTTTTTTCTTCTGATGACAACCTTTTTTTAATCACTGGTCTACATTGTTTCTTTTTCTTTTCAGCCTGCTGTTAAAGATTGGAAGGCGGAGTACATGTCCCAGCTGCTGTTCAATCCTTTGAACATGTTGTATTATGAAGACATGCCGCCTGAGCTACGAGATCTGATTGCAAACCTCGGGCTTACTTCCCTGTCGCAGTCGCAGACGCAGTGACAGTCATTTGGCATTTGTTTTTCCTAGGTAAAAGCCTGTGTATGGAAAAGAACTAGGGTTCATGTTGTGTACTGTGTGCTGTCTAAGGTAGATAATGTATGAATAGACTTTTTTTCCTGTTGTTGTGTTTTGTCTGCCTTTTGCAGCAGCGTATATGGACGAATTTGTGTGTGTATTTTATATAAACAACCCATACAGTATATATATGTATATAATTTTTATTTTTTGATGACTACGTTCTGTATGAACTGGCATTTTGTCGTGCTTATACGTATCATATGTGTCCAAGAAACTGCATTGCATGTGATGCCAAACTTGTTCGTCCAACAAAAAGCACTGCATTTGTCTACAGGTTTGTGCTGCACCTGTATTTTTTTGCTGCACTTGCTGCAGCCCCTGTATTCATGTGTGTATCCCGAAACTGCAATGCTTTTTGATGCTGCATTGCTTTCTCTAACCAAATGCACTTCATTGTCTAAAGTTGCGTCCTGCAGTTGGTTTTTTATTGTTTGTACTGTAGGGTGGGGTGGGGGGTTGCCCCCCATTTTTTTAGTTGTTTATAGGTTTGTATTGCACCTGTATTCCCTGTACTTAGCGCACTGCATGCGTTAGCGTGAGGCCAGGCAGGGGGTGGGAGGGGCCCGTGACCCCCCTCCCCACCCCCTGTGAGGCCGAGCCTGGAACAAGCTGGAGCAGGCGGCGACGCGGCGTGCCGCGGCGCCGCATGCGTAGGCGAGTCCGTCACACCCCGTCGCCTACCCGTCTATCTTAGGGGTGTGGCTCTAGGGTTGCGTGCGTCCGAGGGTTGGACAAATAGAATGTCCGCACTGCGCCTGTCAACCAAGCGCACTGCATGCATTAGCGCGAGGTCAAGCAGGGGGTGGGAGGGGGGTCGTGACCCCCCTCCCCACCCCTACTACGAAGCCGAGCCTGGAACGAGCCGGAGTAGGCGGCGACGTGGCGTGCCGTGGCACCACATGCGTAGGCGAGTCCTTCAGCCCCCGTCGCCTCCTTGTCTATCTTAGGGGTGTGGCTCTGGGGTTGCGTGCGTCCTAGGGTTGGAAAACCAGAATGTCCGCACTGCGCCTGTCAACCAAGCGCACTATGTGCGTTAGCGCGAGGCCAAGCAGGGGTGGGAGGGGGGTCGTGACCCCCCATCCCTACCCCCCGTGAGGCCGAGCCTGGAACGAGCCGGAGCAGGCAGCCACACGGCGTGCCTCGGCGCCGCATGCGTAGGCGAGTCCGTCACACCCCATCGCCTCCCTGTCTATCTCAGGGGTGTGGCTCTGGGGTTGCGTGCATCCAAGGGTTGGAAAAATAGAATGTCTGCACTGCGCCTGTCAACCAAGCGCACTGCATGCATTAGTGTGAGGTCGAGCAGGGGGGTGGGAGGGGGGTCGTGACCCCCCTCCCCACTCCCCTGCAGGGCCGAGCCTGGAACGAGCTGGAGCCGGCGGCGACGCGGCGTGCCGCGGCGCCGCATGCGTAGGCCAGTCCGTCACACCCCGTCGCCTCCCTGTTTATCTTAGGGGTGTGGCTCTAGGGTTGCGTGCGTCCTAGGGTTGGAAAAGCAGAATGTCCGCACTATGCGTGTCAACCAAGCGCACGGCGTGCGTTAGCGCGAGGCCGAGCAGAGGGTGGGAGGGGGTCGTGACCCCCCTCCCCACCCCTGCGAGGCCGAGCCTGGAACGAGCCGTTGCAGGCGGCGACGCGGCGTGCCGCGGCACCGCATGCGTAGGCGAGTCCGTCACACCCCGTGCGCCTGTCAACCCAGCCAGGGTCGTGACCCCCCTCCCCACCCCCTGCGAGGCCGAGCCTGGAATGAGCCGGAGCAGGCGGCGACGCGGCGTGCCGTGGCACCGCATGCGTAGGTGAATCCGTCACACCCCGTGTGCCTGTCAACCAAGCCAGGGTGTGACGTGGAATTGTGCCGTTGTAGCCAAGTGAAAAGATTTGCCAAGTGGAGGAGGCGGTTTGACTCGGGCTAGCCGTGGTAGTGTTCTTGATTGGCTGGAAAAAACAATCGTCTAAGCGAACTGCAATGCTTTATTGACAGCACATCTTCCGTTCCATACCGAACTGCATAGTGGACTGCATTTTTTTAGGTGGGGGCGTACTGGAGTTCCTTGCTAGTTGTGCGTCGTTGGGCTTGTTTGTTTTGGGCTGTGAGAATTTGTTGGGTCCGTTGGGGTGTAAGACGCATTGGGCCCAAGTCGGCCTGTGAGCACGGCTGGTTGCCGGTGCTCTATGTGTGCGCCCTAATGTTTAGTCGCACCTCGCCCGCGGCGAGGCATCTCTGTCGAACTCCTCTGGTTACTTGATTGGGCGCTTATACACGACGCTCGCTGCCCTTAATTTTCTGACCTGTGGGCCCATGTGTGCCCGACACCATGCAATGTAGCTCAGAACGACTGGCCTACTGTGGGCGCAGACCTATTACGAGACTGGCCGGGGCCTGGTTTAACCTGTGTTGGGCCTGTGTTCGGGGAGTGAAGATGTAGTGGGCCCAAGTCGGCCTGTGAGCGCGGCTGGTTCCCGGTGAGCTATGTGTGCGGCCTAATGTTTAGTCCCACCTCGCCCGTGGAGGGCACGCTCGACCTGTTTATAAGCGCTGGCGAGGTAGCCGTATTGAACTCCTCTGGTTACTTATTTGGGTGCTTATACACGGCGCTTGCTGCTCTATGCTCTCTGACCTGTGGGCCCATGTGTGAACGACTCGCCTCCTGTGGGCGTAGAACTACTACGAGACTGGCTGGGGCCGGTTGCACCTGGGTGGTCAATTTTTTTAAATATTTTCTCTCTTAAGTATTTTTTCAACTGTAGGGGCATGCACTGCTTAGTAAATCATTCGTGCACTGCATTGATCAGGATTCTGTACTGGATGTGCACACATTTCGCACTACACATGTTTGCGCTACATTTTTGTGCACTGCATGGGTAGCATTTTTCTTTATTGTTTTTCCTCTTACGTATCCTTTTTCTAGTGTACGGGTGTGCACTGCTTTGTTGGCTCTGTGTGCACTGCATTCGTCATAGTCCTGTGCCGCAGGTGTACACATTTTGCACTGCGTGCATCCTTCTCTGTGCAAAAGTTGTGACTGCTTATACCAACGCTGCGGACTGCATGACTTAAATTTAAGGAATGCATCAGGTGCACTAATTCTGCATTGTGCACTGCGTGAAAGTGCTTCTCTTGTGCTTCATTTTGAGCATGTACTGCACTTCATGCACACATATTGTGAACTTCCTGATATTACTTTGGAGAACTGCATTCACTTTTATTTAGAATGGTATGAGGATTATAATTTTTTATAAATAATTATTTAATGATCTGCGGTTAGTTCATGGGAAATGCTGCAGTCAAAGTACACCTTTTTTGGGTCCTTTTTCTTTGGTAACATAAGCCTTTATTGATTGTCCTTCATTCTTGGTAACATAATTTTCATTAAATCCCCTTTAACTTTCAGTTTTGACATTTTTGCATTCCTCTTCTATAAATGTAGCCCAACTTCTACCCTTCCTTTGCAGTTCATTTCTCCTCTAGCCGCAACTTCTCTCCTTTCTCCAGCCTCTCTTTATTTTTTTCCTTTTCTAGGTTTTTTTTTGCGATGGCTCCAAGCCCCTGCGCGAATCTCTCCTGCTGCGGCCATGGTTGTGGTGTGCCGACGCACTGCGATTGCTTAGCTTGCTCGCAGGCCTGTCGTGCTCGTCATGGGGGCAAGGTCTTGTGCCGAGCTGGGCGAGCGGAGCAGCTTGCATATGGCACAGTATTCACGGAAGGAATGGATATGGGCCACATCAACGTTGCTGCGTTCTATTCCGCCCTGCTTCGTCGTGGCCTTGGCCGCACATGACCTTTTGTCCATCTGCTTACGCCAGCAGATGTGGAGACTCAATCCAAGATGGTATTTTTCGCTTGATCTGATTTTTTCTTTGTGTTTTCTATTTTTTTGTATAATTCCATACTAGTCTGAACTTCTTGTTTTTATAGGAACGCACTTATTTTGTTATATTGAAGTGTACTGCACTGTGTACTTATATCTTATTTTTATTTTTTTCCTTGTGTGCATGGAGCTCGTGTTTTAGTTTGCATGGTTACAATATGTGAACTGCTTAGATATTAGATGAGTACTACTAGTGTTCACAATTTTCCCCGCTTGTACGGTGTGTACTACATGCAGGTAGTCTCAAGAACTTCATGATAGTTAGAAGCGTATTAGATTGCGTTTAATCTGTACTGCTTGTTGGACTGTTGTACACTTCATCTAGCTCGTGTCTGTACTGTTGTGTAGGTTTTTACTGGTCTCTGCAAAGTATGAGAATTGTACTGCTAGTATCGTCGCCAAACAGTTTTAATTTTCTTTTTGCAGAAAATCCCCCAACGAGCTGTTAGGTATCTTCAGCTCAAGAAGAAGGGAATTCTCCAAGTTGTTCTTGGTAATGGACACCTGAAACCAGCCAAGTACCATGTAGGCGTTGACGGGCGGCTGTGTCTGCAGAAACGCTGGAAGGAATTTGTCATTGATAGTGGCCTGAAGTCTGAGCAAGTTGTTGTCCTCAACTTCTTTGAACTTGAGGATCGTATGGTTAGAATCACGTTTGACGTGATTGGTTAAGGTTATGAGGATGATTTGTAATAAGTTCTTTTGCGTGCCGAACGCTTCATCTTTTGATGTGTTTTGTAATAAGTACTTTTGTGATCTAAACAACTTCAATTATTATTCAGAACTTCGTGCTGCCAGTGAGCTAACTGCATTTTTTCATGGGTTGTGGATCAAAATGTGTCAATGTTTACTGTAGACTGCTATATATATGGTATACTCTATACACCATTTCTCTTTTACATGGTTTAGTTGAATAACTCATAGTCAGCTGGAAATTTGTGTTTACACAAAATTTAAACTGATAAATAAGTCGTACAGATAAGAAAACTGCTATGTATATGATTAATTTATTGAAGTTCATCTATTTGGTCGTTAACCTGTTGCTTCTTCGCGGTGACTGGTGCGTGTCTAATGTCGCACTTTCTTTTGTTTTCCGTGGCGGTGTTGCTGGTTCTTGTCTCCGCACCATTGTGTTTGTAGCCCCTCGCGTGCTGGTTGATGGCGGCTTTTGTTTTTCAGCTCTGTGAACTGCATCCTTCTTTGCTCCCCGCGTGCTGATTGATGGCGGCTTTCGTCTTCCAGTGCTGTGAACTACATCCTTCTTTGCTCCTCGCGTGATCGTTGATGGCGGATTTCGTTTTCCAGCGCCGTGAACTGCATCCTTTCGTGCTCCTACCTTGTTTTTTGAACGTGGTGTCCTTCTCGGTTGTTTCTGTATAGCAGCATTCCCTTGTGGTGGTCTTGTGGGCATTGTTTCTTCATGTTCTTCATCCTCTTCACTCTCTTCACTCTCTTCTTCCTCTTCCTCCTCTTCTTCATCTGCTTCTTCATAAGCCACTCCTTCTTCAGTTTCTTCATGTTCTTCGTCCTCTTCACTCTCTTCTTCTTCCTCCTCTTCTTCATCTCCTTCTTCATAAGCCATTTCTTCTTCAGTTGTGTCACCATCTTCTTCTTAGATTTCATCTTCTTCGTCTTCCTCGTTTTATGATCTTGTTCTTTTGGGGCAGGTTCTTGAATTGTGTCTCTTCCTCTTTTTGCAGATGCTATAGCGTCTCGGTTTCGTCCATTTCTTAGTGTTGTGAGTGGAATTTCTGTTTGGTTGTGCATCGCCATGTCCTCGGTTTTCATGTTCATGTCTTTTTGTACATATCCTAGAATTGTGGCCGCTGATTTCATTACATGTCTTGCACCTTCTTATTCCCAGTGGGTGACCATCACTATCCAGCTCAGGCTGTGGCTTACTGTTTTTGTCATCATTTTTCTCCTTGCATGCAACCTTTTTCTGGGTTGCATCGCCCCTTTCTTCCTTCCTCTTGTGTTTGAAAAATAGGAGGTGGAAGAATTTTTTCTTTTTTGACAACACCAGTTGCGTTGTGTTGGGTATTTTCTACTTGCTCGACATTATTGTCATCCTGGGATTTCTCTACTTGCGTTAGTTTTGCTTCTGCTTCTTCTTCTTCATTGAGCACATCAACTTCCTCGATCAGTGCCCTCATACCAGACAACGCTCTGTGGCACCCAGCGTCGGGCTTGTCGCTCTGTTTGCAAGGTCCATTGTTGTTTCTGTCAGCAATTTTCTACGGCAAAAAAGCGAGCTTCCATCTGGTGTTGTTTGTTCGTAGTCTCTCCTGTCAAACTTTGCATTTGATCTTGCATTACGGGTGTATCTTTTCATGATGTACACCTCAGGAATCTTGAGTACTCTCAAATGAGAAAGCATGCATAACACATGGACGCAAAAGAGCCCTGCAGACAACACATGATTTCTTTGTTTTGTAAGTGAACTGCATGAAATTAATAAACACATATTTTTTTCCGTTATTTGTTCATTTTAAAGAAGTGAACTTCATTTGGTTTTGTGAATTACTCATGCATCTGGAATTTTAAAGTTCAGTAAGTGAGCTTTCGTGCATGACTATCAGAAACTAGAATTTTTTTGCTAGGAGTCGCACCTGTGTGTGTCCAGAGTTTGCACTCACATTCGTAGACACCTTTCTGTTCATCGGCGACCACTTGGAAATTATGCCTTGCCCAGTCAAATGCATCTGATCTGTTGTAGTGGTGTACGAGATACTTTGTCGGGTTCTCAGGGCACCGTTCTGCTCTGAATGCAGTGCTATGGTAGAGTGTTTATTTGAAATCTGCAAACACTCCCCTTGTATACACTTTTGATAGCTAAACTTCAAACCCAAACTGGGTTGTTGTCTTTACCTCTGATTGCATGATCAGAAATGCACTGTTGCGAACCAGAGAAATGTTTTTTTGTAGTTATACTTTAGCAGTTTTTTATGGACATTTTGTTTACCTCATTTGCTACAGTCTCTGCCTGCTCGACGACCTTCCTGGTCTGAATGCATTTGTCCACCTGCTGAGCAAAGAGATGGAGATCATGCTTCACTTTGACAAAGTTTTTCTTCAGTATGCAGTTCATGCTCTCGCTTCTCTGCATGGAAGTCATCCGAGCATAGAAAATTTCCTTGTAGTAAGCCGAGATCCACTCGTGCCTGTCATCCCACAGCGAATTCATCACTTCGTTGTTTTGTAAGTTGTATCTCTGAATGAGGTCCTTCCATGCTTGTTCAAATTCTGACGGCATTAGTGGGTGGTTCAGCACCGCATTGAGGTCATCCTTGAGTTTCTCGTGCGCCTTATACAGCAAGGCGAGGTGATCTTTGTACTTCTTCATGACATGCCACCGACACAACTTATGTAGTGTATCTGGGAGGATAGTTTTTAATGCTGCCTTCATCGAAGAACACTGGTCTGAGAAGTTAGAAATAGTGTTTTTTATTAAGTTGTTTGTGTGTGTGTGTAAGATAGATGGAAGAAATATAAGTGTACCAAACAAACGTAAGTATACATGTGTTGTTTTTCTGTACCTGTGAGCATGCAGACTGGCGGCTTGTTGTTCATACACCTCAGAAATGTTTTGAAAACCCACTTGAACGATGGTATTGTTTCATATCACACGAGGGCAACAGCAAATACGGTGCTCTGTAGATGATGGTTCACTCCCATGAAGACTCTCAGCGGCATGTGGAATTTGTTAGTTTTATATGTCATGTCAAATGTAACGCAGTCTCCAAAATCTTCATACGATCCTTTGCAACTTGCGTTGGCCAAAAGACGTTTCTTACATGGTTATCTACATCAACTTCATAATCATAGAAGAACTCTGGGTTTATCTTCTGCATCTTCTCGAAGAAATCCAGAAGTTTCTTGACGTCATCTTGGGACTCTTCTCTGGCAAACTTTTGTTTCCTGCATTTTCAAACGCAATGCAAACTCATCTCATCAAACTGGAAATAATTACCGACAGAATGCTCAAGTGATATGCTTTGTGATGTGCTTACTTGTTTACCCAGTCGCGGCTAGTATGTCCCATGTACTGGAGACCATTGGACATACGCGACAGCGTTGACATCATCTCAGCGTGCGTCTAGTTGTCCAGTTGCATGTCTTTCACTAACTGGTCTATCAAAGGATCGTCTTTTTTGTGGGATCGCATGTGCAAAAGCATCCCGGGGCTTTCCAGCATCTTGTGATTGTGGTTGAGTTCAACCATTTCTATCACAAATTTGCCATCCTTCCTCTTTTTGACTCTAATCTTTGCCTTGCAGTCAATCCTTTTTGATGTCTTCTGACATTTCCGGTGATAATCTGACACAGTCTGCTTGTACGTCCCTTCTCTTGAGCAGACAATGTAGGCATTTGTCCTGTGTTTTGCCCTCTTGCGTATGCCAAACGGTGCACATCTTGCATAATTGTTGTAAAAGTCCCATGCCTTGTCGTACGTGGTGAACTTCATTCCAGCGGCAGGTATGAGGTTCAGCGACATGTTTTTATCCTGCATTAAGTGCAATGCTCTATGAGATAATTTGTTCTATTCTGTTTTTTAAATACGAGGAGTGCATACGAGTTTAATAAAGCATTGCAGTGTTCCTAAGTTTTTAGAAGAATCCAATGTATTAGATGTTAGGTCAAACCTCACAACAAATATCAGTGTGCACTGCAATGTTATCTCAATGGACTGCAACTATAATTATTTTTTCAGAACATAAACTTACATGTGTGTAGAGTCGTTCACTGATGGTGTTTGCAGCTCACTGGGTTGTATTGGACATGGTGGGGTTATAGCAGATCTGTGTAGTTGAGGATCTCGCGGCGGCAATAGTGAGGAGGATTTGTACCTGCCGTTGACTTTTGACCGAGGCACCGTTGGTGGTCGCAGTGTCGAAGTTGATGCAGCAGGTCTGCTTGGAGCTCTGTTTTTCGGTGCAGCAGGTGGACGCTGAGCTCTATTTTGGGGTGCAGCAGGTGGATGTGGTGGTAATCCAGTCTTGTGACGATGTCTCAGTGGATTGGTTTGAAAATTTTGGAGCGGTGGCACATCATCATAGTCATAATCATCATCTGCTGCAACATCGTGTTCAACTGCATCATCATTGTCTGTTTGGACATGCTGTCCAAACATAGTGAACTTGTGCTTATGCTCTAGGTTGAGAACTGTTATTGGCTCATCTTCACCGTCATCATCTTCATCATCCCGTCGGTGAGTGCCCTCCCAGACGAATGTGACATCATCGTCATCTTCGACTACCTCTTCTTCCTGGAAAAAATCCTCTTCCGGAGAGTACTGCATTGTGACGCCCGGATAATTAAGCTATAGTGAACCTACGCTAATGATGCCATGTCACCTCGGTTACTGTTTATAATCTCGCGTTAATTCAAAACCGATTCAAAATTCAAATTCAAAATAAAGGCAAACATCAAAAGCCTTCAAACAGTAAAACTAAAATGTTATTTTGGTTGCAAATAATCACTACTAAATTGTCATGCAGGGACCAACATTAATGAGTTAATAAAATGCCATTAACCTATTTTTAAATTAGACCAACAACAATTAAGTGGACCATTTACATTCAAACCAAATTTTAAACATTTCAAAATAATCTCAAACTTAGAGAACAGCAGCAAAATATTACCAAGTATTTGTGTGACAGGTTTCATATGCAACTAAATTGTTTTGCTAGTCAAATAAATACCAAGCGGAGACTAAAAAGAAAACAAAAAAGTTAAAAGAAAAAATTAATTAGAAAAAAGGACACCCCCCTAGCCAATTGGGCCAAACGGCCCAGCCGACCAGCACACCGGCCCAGCCAGGCCCGCCCACCTACTGGCTTACTTTGGCCCCTGCCCTCCCACCGAAACCTAACCCTAACCAGCACACAATACCCACTCCCCACTCTCTCTCGATCCATTCTGGATCGGGGCCCCAATGCCCGATCCCGCCCACATCGTCGCCCTCGTCGCCCCTCGCCACCGTTCGCCGGATCGTCCACCACCTCCCAGCCGGACCGCTCCGTCCTCAAACCCCCTCCCTCGCTGGATCTGGATCGAGGCGCTGTGCCCGCCATCCCCGACGCGCCCCGTCACTCACCGCCGCTGCACCTCGCCACCTCATCGCGCCGGACGTCGCCACACCGTCGTCCCCTTCCTCCTCCTCGTCACTCGCTGCCTAGTCCCTACGCACCGCCGTGAGCTTCCTTCCTTCTCCCCTACTTTCGTCGCTGTAGGCCGAGCCCCTGGCCGCGCCCACTGCTGCCCTGTCGCCGCACCTTGGCCACTGTCCGCGCCCGGACACGCCCCTGCACCGCGGTCGCCGCTTCTGACTGCGTGCGCCGAGCGCCCCTGGCGCATCCATGCCACGCGCCCCGCCGCGCCTCTTCTCACCCCCCGCCGCTCTGCTGCTGCAGCTCACCGCCGCCCCGCGCTCCTCCGCCCGAGCATCGCCTTGCCGCGCGCCACCGCTCCGCACTCCGCCTCACCCCGACCAACGCTGTCGCAGAGCTTCTCGTCACAGGCCGTGTCCACCGTTTCCCTGCACTGTCCGCCGGGCCTCATCGCTGCCGCATCCAATGCTCGGTGCCGGTGCCCATCTGCAGTGCTCGACCCTCTCCTGGGTCGGGTGCTCGCATCGCCCAGCGCCCGAATCCCCCGTGCCCGTAACAGCTATGGCCTTTGGCCCATTCACAGTCGGGGCCCACGCCCCAAAACGTTTTTAGAAAAAAAAATTAAATTAAATTAATTAATTAACTAAATTAATTAAATTAATTAATCCTATTTAATTAATCTAATTAACCTGTTAGTTTAATTAAACAGTAATAAGTTTAACCTAAACCCTAATTAACCTAACAGTGTATGACATGTGGGTCCAAGTGGGCCCACGCGTCAAGTTGACCAGTCAACACCTCCGTTGACTGCTGACGTCATGCTAATGTCAGCAAACACTATTCTGGATAATGTTGAATTAAATTAATTAAAGAAATTCTAAAAATAATTTAAAACTTTAGAAAATCATATAAAATAAACCGGAGCTCAGATGAAAAAACTGTGTACATGAAAGTTGCTCAGAACGACGAGACGAATCCGGATACAGAGCCCGTTTGTCCGCCACACATCCCTAGCATAGCAAACTCGCAACTTTCCCCCTCCGGTTCATCTGTCCAAAAACGCGAAACACCGGGAATACTTTCCCGCATGATTCCCCCCTTCGCCGGTATCACCTATCCCTGCGTTAGATTACCCTAGCACTACGTATTGCCATGTTATACTTTGTGATGCTTTGATTGCTCTGTTATTTATTGTGTTCCCCTCCATTACTTCTTTCCGGTAGACCTCGAGACCGTTGTTGATACCCCTGTGATCGACTACATCGACGACGACCCCTTCTTCTTGCCAGAGCAACCAGGCAAGCCCCCCCCTTGATCACCAGATATCGCCTATTCCTTCTCTATACTGCTTGCATTAGAGTAGTGTAGCATGTTACTGCTTTTGGTTAATCCTATTCTGATGCATAGCCTATCATTGTTGCTATTGTTGTTACCCTTACCTGCTATCCTACTTCTTAGTATAGGATGCTAGTGTTCCATCAGTGGCCCTACACTCTTGTCCATCTGCCATGCTATACTACTGGGCCGTGATCACTCGGGAGGTGATCACGGGCATATGCTATATACTTATACTATTACATTACTTATGATACTGTTCGGAGATGGCGACTGAAGGGGCAGGTGGCTCCATCCCGGTAGAGGTGGGCCTGGGTTCCCGACAGCCCCCGACTGTTACTTTGTGGCGGAGCGACAGGGCAGGTTGAGACCACCTAGGAGAGAGGTGGGCCTGGCCCTGGTCGGCGTTTAAGGATACTTAACACGCTTAACGAGATCTTGGTATTTGATCTGAGTTGGGTCGTTGACCTTATACGCACTAACCGCCACGTGGGACAAGATATGGGCAACCGCCGTCGTGGTTTTGACGTCAGCGACTGAGCGGCGCGCGCCGGATTGGACTGGAACGCCTGCTAGGCTAGGTCTGCTTCCGGCCGCGTACGCAACATGCAGGTGTGCAATGGGCGATGGGCCCAGACCCCTGCGCGCATAGGATTTAGACCGGCGTGCTGACCTCTCTGTTAAGCCTAGGTTGGGCTGCGACGTGTTGATCTTCCGAGGCCGTACATGACCCAGGAAAGTGTGCCCGGCCAGAGGGATCGAGCGTGTCGGGTAATGCACCCCTGCAGGGAAGTTTATCCCGTGATCTTCGGTAACAGGATGACTTGGAGTTGTACCTTGACCTTATGACAACTAGAACCGGATACTTAATAAAACACACCCTTCCAAGTGCCAGATATAACCCGGTGATCGCTCTCACACAGGGCGACGAGGGGAGGATCGCCGGGTAGGATTATGCTATGCGATGCTACTTGGTGAACTTACCATCTACTCTTTTCTACATGCTGCAAGATGGAGGCTGCCAGAAGTGTAGTCTATGACAGGACTAGCTATCCCCCTCTTATTCTGGCATTCTGCAGTTCACTCCACCGATATTGCCCCTTTACATAGATACCCCTACATATGTAGTGTAGATCCTTGCTTGCGAGTACTTTGGATGAGTACTCACAGTTGCTTTTCTCCCTCTTTTCCCCCTTTCCTTTCTCCCTGGTTGTGGCAACGAGATGCTGGAGCCCAGGAGCCAAGGTCGACGACGACGACTCCTACTACCCTGGAGGTGCCTACTACTACATGCAGGCCGCTGACGACGACCAGGAGTAGTTTAGGAGGATCCCAGGCAGGAGGCTTACGCCTCTTTCGATCTGTATCCCAGTTTGTGCTAGCTATCTTATGGAAACTTGTTTAACTTATGTCTGTACTCAGATATTGTTGCTTCCGCTGACTCGTCTATGATCGAGCACTTGTATTCGAGCCCTCGAGGCCCCTGGCTTGTATTATGATGCTTGTATGACTTATTTTACTTTTAGAGTTGTGTTGTGATATCTTCCCGTGAGTCCCTGATCTTGATTGTACACATTTGCGAGTATGATTAGTGTACGATTGAATCGGGGGCGTCACATGCACCCTGTTTAATGTCGTGAAGAATCCTCGAGGAATCTCAGGGGTAACCCAGCCAGTATCTCTTTCAGAAGAAGCTTTACTCTTCTGAAAGTTGTTGTTCTCACTTTGTCAATTATGCGTGCCATTTTGTATCTGCTGAACGTCAATTCCTGCACACAAAATGACTGAGCTGCATTGTCAGGTTAAATGAACTGAATCATGCGAACTGCAATGTGTTTGAAAGGGTACTACAGAGTATTGCACGCTGACTGCATCACCCCGCAAGGTGATCTGAAGCAACCGCACTACATCATTATCCGTACTGAACCTATACAAGCGTACTGCATAACCGAGCAAGTGCACTGCATTTTTCCCCACGATGAACTGAAGCAACCGCACTGCATTGGTTTTGGAGGTGTACTGTACTACTTTGTATGGAATAATAAAACTGAGATAGTTAAGGGAGTGAACTGCTTACCTCGTGTTGCAGTGCTTTCTTGCGTTTCCATGAAGAAGTTCCCCTCTCGTCCGTCTGTAGAACTTTTGCGTTCACCCGTGCAGTCCACTTGCCCTTCAGAAGTTCATGAACGGTCTGGACGTTACTCAAGGTGAGTGGTGACGGAGGATTTGCTCTGAAGATCGCTGCAGACATATTCCAAGAAGCTGCCGTGGTTGAAGGAACCTTGCGCACAGTCCTCCTTGCTCGAATTGGTTTGATGTCGAGGCAGCACCAATCCACATCTGATGAAGTAGAGCTAATTGAAGGCCCGGAGGAGTTCGGCGGTGGTGCTACAGCGGGGAAGGTGTTGCTCGGGTGCTGCCGCGGAAGAAGGCCGAGTGGCGACGGGCGGCATCGCTGCTTGGCCGCTGCCATGGAAGAAGGCCGGGAGCGAAGGAGTGGCGTCACTGCCGGTTGCCACCGCGGAAGAAGGCCGTGAGGGGAGAGGCGGTGGCGCTCCCAGGCCACCGCCGCGGGAGAAAGCAGGGAGGGGAGGGGCGACATCGCTCCCAGGCCGCCGCCGCGGAAGAAGGCCGGGAGTAGACGGGCGGCGGCGCTCCCAGACCGCCGTCGCGGAAGAAGGCCTGGAGGGGAGGGGCGGCGGTGCTCCCAGGCCGCTGCCGCGGTAGAAGGCGGGGAGGGGAGGGGCGGCGGCGCTCCCAGGCCGCTACCGCGGTAGAAGGCGGGGAGGGGAGTGGCGGTGGCGATCTGGTGGGGGATGTGCAGAATAAGGCTGGTGTTATTAGAATAAGATTCTTAAGGGGTGTTATCATAATAGACCCACCCTATATATATATATATATATATATATATATGGGCAATTCTGTTTCGCGTAATAGAATATTCTGTTACCCTACTTGAAATGATGAATTCGAGGGGTTGAACTGATGAATTCGAGCGGTTTGAACTAACGCTTTCATTTTCCGTTGAAAATCGTCTTCTTTAGTTCAATTTTTTGGTAAATTTTTTGTCGAAACGAGGCGTGTAATATATCGTTGAAAAGCTCTTGACATCTACATGACAATCATATAATTTGTTTTTGCAAAAAAATTATGGTTTAAGAGCAGTTTTGAAAAAAATCTTTTTTTCAAAACCGAAAACGTGAATCGTATTTTGGACTTCATTTTCAAACGGTTTGTCGGAATTCAGCAAATAAGATGGCATTGGAATGCTGATGAAAATACACTTCTTCCATATATGTAATGTTTTTTCAAATTCTGTACGATTTAAAAATAATTTGAAAAACGGTGAAATTCTAGGAGAAACATATTTCCGCATTTTTTTGCAAACGGTTTGCTAATATTAGCAGAATAGTTATTCTTCTAACACTTCTGAAC
This sequence comes from Triticum aestivum, assembly GCF_018294505.1. Classification (NCBI taxonomy): domain Eukaryota; kingdom Viridiplantae; phylum Streptophyta; class Magnoliopsida; order Poales; family Poaceae; genus Triticum; species Triticum aestivum. The sequence continues at coordinate 146,087,309 of NC_057802.1, forward strand.
TGCATGCTCAACGGAAGTGCACGTCATTATTGCAGCAAGAGCACTTCAGTAGTGAGGCGAGCGCACTTCCCGTCACAAAGAACTTCATGCAGTTTTTTCGGTACTGTTTTCGCTCTAGTTTTTAAACCGTTTGTCGGAACGAGGCGTCTAATGTACCAATGAAAACCTATGGATTAGTCGCAACTTCTTCATGTAGAAATTGTTTCGAGATTCCTCACGGTTTAAGAGCAGTTTCAAAAATGGTGCAGCGCCCGACAAGTGGCAGCGAGTGTATTTTGGCATTTTTTCTAAACCACTTGTCAGAATGAAGCAAATTATACGCCGTTGGAAAGATATCTTCAAGGCACAACTTTTTCATATATAATAATTTCTCTAATTTGTTACGGTTTAAGAGCAGTTTCCAATTTACTAAATTGCGGAATTCAGTTTTTCAATTTTTTCGCAATTTTTCGATACTGTTTTTGCTCCAGTTTTTTAACCGTTTGTCCGAACGAGGCATGTGATACGCTTTTGGAAAGCTATGGATGAGGCACAACTTTCATATGTAGAGATATTTTTGAGATTCCTTACGGTATTAAATTAATTTTGAAAATGGTGGGAAGGTCGAGGATTGGCAGCGGCCATTTTTTCTCGATTTTTGACAAACCGCTTGTTGGAATGATTCAAACGATACACCATTGGAAAGATATCGACGTGACACAACTTTTTTATGTAGAACACTCTCTCTAATTCCTTACGGTTTAAGAGCAGTTTTGAAATTACCAAAGCGCGGACACTGTGTTTTCACGACACCAAATCAACGTGTGTACTGCATCATGCAGAAAACCGCACTGCTTCAGACAGAAAAACACAATGCATCAAAGTGAAAACCGCACTACATCAGAGGGGCAAGTGAATTTGATGGTTTCTTTTCATCCTTTTTTCTAACTTTTTATGGAGAGTGGACCGCAGAGATGTGGGCAACTGAACTGCAACACTATCGAAAGGGAACCGCATTACATTTTGTTTTTAGTTTTCATAACTTTTCTATTTCACATTGGTCGTTAGTGAACCACAATACTATCAAAAATGAACTGCGACAATACCGAAAGTGACGCACATGACTTTTTGTTGTCTTCTTTCATACTTAGTATTCTTTTTACGGGCGTAGACCGGTCGACTGGACCGCATGGGACTGAACGAGTGAACTACATCTAATAAAAAGCGAGCTTCTTTTCACATGTTCCTAATAAGAATCAAGTGAACTACAATGGGCGGGCGTAAGTGAACCCCAACACTATTAAGAATGAGCTGCCTTACCGTTTTTCTTTAATGGAGCAAACCACAAAAGCATATATAATGAGCTGCATCATTAGCCAAAATATTTTTGTCACACAATACTTTCTCTTTTTCAATTCTTATAATGAACCACATAGTTTGGCAGAACGAACTATATTTGTATTTCCAACAATTGCAAAACAGACTATGCAAGTTTTACATAACAAGCCATGAATCAAAAAGAATAAAAAATAGCAAGACCGAACGAACAACACAAACCAAATGGCCATGGTGAACAGAACTGCTTCATAGCGGTTGCGGAACTGCAAGACTCGCGAGGCTAAACCGCACACATCGCTTCACCCTGTCCTACATCCATACACAGTCAACAACAACCAAATCACGGCAACAGAGCGGACTGCACACACACACACACACACGAGGTGAACTGCTGGAGGTGCACAGTACCACACCACCGAGATGTACAAAGAAACAAAAAAACTTGCATGGATGCATTGCCGGCTCGCCGGCAGTACATGCGCCAGTCCTGCAAACACCCTTTGCCGAAACTGCGCGGACCACGAGCCACTCGCGGGCGAGCTGCATGTCTTCAGTGAGCGTCTAAGCTGCACTGCATCGAAAACAACTCATTTTTTTAAGGCTGCCACAATCAGCTCAAAGATGTACAAAGAAATGGATTTCATTGGAAGGCTGCCACAATCAGGGAGATTTGACCACAATTTGGTGGTAGTGGATACATTCTCTAAATATGCACATTTTCTGCCAGTCTCTCATCCGTACTCAGCTCAAACAATATCACACCTCTACATTGATCATATCTACAAACTCCATGGCATGCCTGAAGCTTTGATCTCGGATCGGGATGTGGTGTTCACAAGTAAAGTCTGGTAGGAAATATTCAAGCTGCAAGGAGTTGAATGGAAAATGAGTTCTTCTCATCATCCGCAAACGGATGGGCAAACCTAGAGGGTTAATTAATGTCTAGAGACGTACTTGCGCTGCTTTGTGCATAGTTCACCCAAGAATTGGAGCAAGTGGTTGGCTTTAGCAGAGTTTTGGTATAACTCAGCTTTCCATTCAACATTAGGAAAGACCCCCTTCATGGTGGTTTATGGGCAAGAACCGCGGCAGTTGGGCATCATAGTGGACAACGCGTCACCCATACCTGAGCTGAATGAGTGGCTCGAGGAGCGGCAACAAATGCAAGATGTCCTTCGCCAACATTTGTTGCGTGCCAAGCAAGTGATGAAGAACCAGGCAGATTAACATCGCACTCTGCATGAATTTCAAGTGGGAGACCAAGTTTTCCTCAAGCTTCAGCCATACATTCAAACATCGGTTGCGCGTCGAGCGAACCACAAGTTAAGCTTCAAGTTCTTTGGGCCATATCCGGTGATTCGATGCATCAATGCAGTAACATATGAACTCCAGCTGCCGGACAACTCAGCCATCTTTCCGGTGTTCCATGTCTCCCAACTGCGACGTGTCCTACACCCAGGTGCTAGTGCTTCTTCCACTTTGCCTACTCCTACTGATGTGGTTAATGTTCCCGACAAGATATTGGAGAGGCGATGGCGCCGCGGATCTCACAGAATGCTGGAGGAAGGATTGGTGCGCTGGCGCGATCCAATGGCAACACCAGATACATGGGAGGATCTAGAAGATCTTTGTCGTCGCTTCCCAACGGTGCCGACTTGGGGACAAGTCATGTCTGAAGAAGGAGGGGGTGTTAGCGACCCAACTAACAACGCCCAGGGTCGCCAGGAGAAGGAGGGCGCCACCATGACTCGTCCTAAGAGAGAGCCCAGGCCCAACCACAAGTTTGCTGGACCGCAGTGGGTGTCCTATATGTTCGAGCCCGACAAGGCAGACGAGGAAGGAGATATTGTTGGGGATCGTAGCAGAATTTAAAAAATTTCTACGCATCACCAAGATCCATCTATGGAGTATACTAGCAATGAGGGGAAAGGAGTGCATCTAGATACTCTTGTAGATCGCGAGCGGAAGCGTTCCAATGGACGGGGTTGATGGAGTCGTACTCGCCGTGATCAAATCACCGATGACCGAGTGCCGAACGGACGGCACCTCCGCGTTCAACACACGTACGGAGCAGCGACGTCTCCTCCTTCTTGATCCAGCAAGGGGAAGGAGAGGTTGATGGAGATCCAGCAGCACGACGGCGTGGTGGTGGAAGTAGCGGGGTCTCGGCAGGGCTTCGCCAAGCTTCTGCGAGAGGTAGAGGTGTTGCAGGGGGAGAGGGAGGCTCCAGGGGCTGTCATGCTACTGCCCTCCCTCCCCCCCCCCACTATATATAGGCCCCCAAGGGGGGGCGCTAGCCCTGGATCCCATCTACAAGGGGGGGCGGCGGCCGGGGGGGAAACTTGCCCCCCAAGTCTAGTGGGGCGCCCCCACCCCTAGGGTTTCCAACCCTAGGCGCAGGGGGAGGCCCATGGGGGGCGCCCCAGCCCACTAGGGGCTGGTTTCCCTCCCACTTCAGCCCATGGGGCCCTCTGGGATAGGTGGCCCCACCCGGTGGACCCCCGGGACCCTTCCGGTGGTCCCGGTACAATACCGGTGACCCCCGAAACTTTCCCGGTGGCCGAAACTTGACTTCCTATATATAATTCTTCACCTCCGGACCATTCCGGAACTCCTCGTGACGTCCGGGATCTCATACGGGACTCCGAACAACTTTCGGGTTTCCGCATACTAATATCTCTACAACCCTAGCGTCACCGAACCTTAAGTGTGTAGACCCTACGGGTTCGGGAGACATGCAGACATGACCGAGACGCCTCTCCGTTCAATAACCAACAGCGGGATCTGGATACCCATGTTGGCTCCCACATGTTCCACGATTATCTCATCGGATGAACCACGATGTCGAGGATTCAATCAATCCCGTATACAATTCCCTTTGTCAATCGGTACGTTACTTGCCCGAGATTCGATCGTCGGTATCCCAATACCTTGTTCAATCTCGTCACCGGCAAGTCACTTTACTCGTACCGTAATGCATGATCCCGTGGCTAACTCCTTAGTCACATTGAGCTCATTATGATGATGCATTACCGAGTGGGCCCAGAGATACCTCTCCGTCATACGGAGTGACAAATCCCAGTCTCGATCCGTGCCAACCCAACAGACACTTTCGGAGATACCCGTAATGCACCTTTATAGTCACCCAGTTACGTTGTGACGTTTGGTACACCCAAAGCACTCCTACGGTATCCGGGAGTTGCACGATCTCATGGTCTAAGGAAATGATACTTGACATTGGAAAAGCTCTAGCAAACGAATTACACGATCTTTTATGCTATGCTTAGGATTGGGTCTTGTCCATCACATCATTCTCCTAATGATGTGATCCTGTGATCAACGACATCCAATGCCCATGGTCAGGAAACCGTAACCATCTATTGATCAACGAGCTAGTCAACTAGAGGCTTACTAGGGACATGGTGTTGTCTATGTATCCACACATGTATCTGAGTTTCCTATCAATACAATTCTAGCATGGATAATAAACGATTATCATGAACAAGGAAATATAATAATAACCAATTTATTATTGCCTCTAGGGCATATTTCCAACAGTCTCCCACTTGCACTAGAGTCAATAATCTAGTTCACATCACCATGTGATTAACACTCACAGGTCACATCACCATGTGACCAACATCCAAGAGTTCACTAGAGTCAACAATCTAGTTCACACCATTATGTGATTAACACTCAATGAGTTCTGGTATGATCATGTCATGCTTGCGAGAGAGGTTATTAGTCAACGGGTCTGAACCTTTCAGATCCGTGTGTGCTTTACGAATATCTATGTCATCTTGTGGATGCTACCACGCGCTACTTGGAGCCATTTCAAATAACTGCTCTACTATACGAATCCGGTTTACTACTCAGAGTCATCCGGATTAGTGTCAAAGTTCACATCGACGTAACCCTTTACGACGAACTCCTTTGCACCTCCATAATCGAGAAAATTCCTTAGTCCACTCGATACTAAGGACAAGTTCGACCGCTGTCATGTGATCCGTTCCCGGATCACTATTGTACCCCTTGACCAACTCATGGCAAGGCACACTTCATGTGCGGTACACAGCATAGCATACTGTAGAGCCTATGTCTAAAGCATAGGGAACGACCTTCGTCCTTTCTCTCTCTTCTGCTGTGGTCAGGTCTTGAGTCTTACTCAATACTCACACCTTGCAACACAGCCAAGAACTCCTTCTTTGCTGATCTATTTTGAACTCTTTCAAAATCATGTCAAGGTGTGCGTTCTTTGAAAGTATCATCAGACGTCGTGATCTATCTCTATAGATCTTGATGCCCAATATGTAAGCAGCTTTATCTAGGTCTTCCTTTGAAAAACTCTTTTCAAACAACCCTTTATGCTTTCCAGAAATTTTACAACATTTCGGATCAACAGTAAGTCATTCACATATACTTATCAGAAATGTTGTAGTGCTCCCACTCACTTTATTGTAGATACAAGTTTCTAACAAACTTTGTACAAACCCAAAAACTTTGATCACTCCATCAAAGCGTATATTCTGACTCCGAGATGCTTGCTCTAGTCCATGGAAGGATCGCTGGAGCTAGCATACCTTTTAGCATCCTTAGGATCGACAAAACCTTTCTGATTGTATCACATACAACCTTTCCTTACGAAAACTGGTAAGGAAACTTGTTTTGACATCCATCTGCCTGATTTCATAAATGTAGCTAATGCTAACATGATTCCGACGGACTTAAGCATCGCTACGGATGAGAAAATCTCATCGTAGTCAACTCCTTGAACTTGTGAAAATACTCTTTGCCACAAGTCGAGCTTCATAGACGGTAACATTACCGTCCACGTCCGTCTTCTTCTTAAAGATCCATTTATCTCAATGGCTTGCCGATCATCGGGCAAGTTCACCAAAGTCCATGCTTTGTTCTGATACATGGATTCTATCTCGGATTTCATGGTTTCTAACCATTTGTCGGAATATGGGCCCACCATCGCTTCTCCATAGCCCGTAGGTTCATTGTTGTCTAGCAACATGACTTCCAAGACAGGATCACGCATTACTCTGAAGTAGTACGCATCCTCGTCGTCCTACGAGGTTTGATAGTGACTTGATCCGAAGTTTCATGATCACTATCATAAGCTTCCACTTCAATTGGTGTAGGTGCCACAGGAACAACTTCCTGTGCCTTGCTACATGCTAGTTGAAGTTATGGTTCAATAACCTCATCAAGTCTCCACCATCCTCCCACTCAATTCTTTCGAGAGAAACTTTTCCTCGAGAAAGGACTCATTTCTAGAAGCAATTACTTTTGCTTCCAGATCTGAAATAGGAGGTATACCCAACTGTTTTGGGTTTTCTATGAAGATGCATTTATCCGCTTTGGGATCGAGCTTATCAGCTTGAAACTCTTTCACATAAGCATCGCAGCCCCAATCTTTTAAGAAACAACAACGGTGTCGTCTCAACGGAATTGCGGGGTGCCCCTTTTAAAGTGAATGTGGTTATCTCTAATGCCTAACCCATAAACGATAGTTATAATTTGATAAGAGACATCATGGTATGCACCATATCCAATAGGGTGCAGTTATGATGTTCGGACACACCATCACACTGTGGTGTTCCAGGCGGTATTAATTGTGAAATACTTTCCATAATGTCTTAATTGTGTGCCAAAATCGTAACTCAGATATCTCTATGATCATATCATAGACATTTTATCCTCTTGTCACGACGATCTTCAACTTCACTCTGAAATTACTTGAACCTTTCAATAATTCAGACTTGTGTTTCATCAAGTAAATATTCTCAGCATCTACTCAAATCATCTGTGAAATAAGAACATAACGATATCCACTGCATGCCTCAGCACTCATTGGACTGCATACATCAAAATGTATTACTTCCAATAAGTTGCTCTCTTGTTCCATCTTACTGAAAACGAGGCCTTTCAGTCATCTTGCCCATGTGGTATGATTTGCATGTCTCAAGTGATTCAAAATCAAGTGAGTACAAACGATCCATTTGCATGGAGTTTCTTCATGCATATATACAAATGGACATGGTTCGCATGTCTCAATCTTTTCAAAAACGAGTGAGTCCAAAGATCCATCTACATGGAGCTTCTTCATGCGTTCTATACCAATATGACTCTAATGGCAGTGCCACAAGTATGTGGAACTATCATTACTATTTTATATCTTTTGGCACGAACATGTGTATCACTACGATCGAGATTCATTTTAGGTGCAAGACCATTGAAGGTATTATTCTCCTTAAATGAATAACCGTATTGCGATAAACATAATCCAATCATGCTCAACGCAAACACCAAATCTCGATGGTAGAGGGAGCATGCGATGCTTGATCACATCAACCTTGGAAACACTTCCAACACATATCGTCATCTCACCTTTAGCTAGTCTCCGTTTATTCCGCAGCTTTTATTTTGAGTTACTAACACTTAGCAACCGAACCGGTATCTAATACCCTGGTGCTGCTAGGAGTACTAGTAAAGTACACATTCATATAATGTATATCCAATATACTTCTGTCGACCTTGCCTGCCTTCTCATCTACCAAGTATCTAGGGTAGTCCTGCTTCAGTGACCGTTCCCCTCATTACAGGAGCACTTAGTCTCGGGTTTGGGTTTAACCTTGGGATTCTTCGCTAGAGCAGCAAATGATTTGTTGTTTCATGAAGTATCCCTTCTTGCCCTTGCCCTTCTAGAAACTAGTGGTTTTACTAACCATCAACAATTGATGCTCCTTCTTGATTTCTACTTTCGCGGTGTCAAACATCGTGAGTTGCTCAAGGATCATCATATCTATCCCTGATATGTTATAGTTCATCACGAAGCTCTAATAGCTTGGTGGCAGTGACTATGGAGAACCATCACTATCTCATCTAGAAGATAAACTCCCACTCGATTCAAGCGATTGTGGTACTCAGACAATCTGAGCACATGCTCAACGATTGAGCTTTTCTCCCTCAGTTTGCAGGCTTAAGAAACCTGTCAGAGGTCTCATACCTCTTGACGTGGGCACTAGTCCGAAATCCCAATTTCAGTCTTCGGAACATCTCATATGTTCTGTGACGTTTCAAAAACCGTCTTTGGTGCCACAATTCTAAACCGTTAGCATTACGCACTGAACTATCACGTAGTCATCAAAACGTGTATGTCAGATGTTTCGCAACATCCAAAGACGACGCTGAGGTTCAGCACACCGAGCGGTGCATTAAGGACATAAGTCTTCTGTGCAGCAATGAGGACAATCCTCAGTTTACGGACCCAGTCCGCATAATTGCTACTACCAACTTTCAACTAAATTTTCTCTAGGAACATATCTTAACCAGTAGAACTAAAGCGCAAGCTATGACATAATTTGCAAAGACCTTCTGACTATGTTCATGATAATTAAGTTCATCTGATTAATGAACTCCCAATCAGATAGACATCCCTCTAGTCATCTAAGTGATAGATGATCCGAGTCAAACTAGGCCGTGTCCGATCATCACGTGAGACGGACTAGTCATCATCGGTGAACATCTCCATGTTGATCGTATCTACTATATGACTCATGTTCGACCTTTCGATCTCTTGTGTTCCGAGGCCATGTCTGTACATGCTAGGCTCGTCAAGTCAACCTAAGTGTTTTGCATGTGTTCCGAGGCCATGTCTGTACATGCTAGGCTCGTCAACACCCGTTGTATTCGAACGTTAGAATCTATCACACCCGATCATCACGTGGTGCTTCGAAACAATGAACCTTCGCAACGGTGCACAGTTAGGGGGAACACGTCTTGAAATTTTAGTGAGGGATCATCTTATTTATGATACCGTCGTTCTAAGCAAATAAGATGTAAACACGATAAACATCACATGCAAATCATAAAGTGACGTGATATGGCCAATATCATCTTGCGCCTTTGATCTCCATCTTTGAGGCGCGGCATGATCACCTTCGTCTCTGGCATGACACCATGATCTCCATCATCATGATCTCCATCATTGTGTCTTCATGAAGTTGTCTCGCCAACTATTACTTCTACTACTATGGCTAACGGTTAGCAATAAAGTAAAGTAATTACATGGCGTTTTCATTGACACGCAGGTCATACCATAAATTAAGACAACTCCTATGGCTCCTGCCGGTTGTCATTCTCATTGACATGCAAGTCGTGATTCCTATTACAAGAACATGATCAATCTCATACATCACATATATCATTCATCACATCCTTTTTGGCCATATCACATCACATAGCATACCCTGCAAAAACAAGTTAGACGTCCTCTAATTGTTGTTGCATGTTTTATGTGGCTGCTATGGGTTTCTAGCAAGAACGTTTCTTACCTACGCAAAAGCCACAACATGATATGCCAATTTCAATTTACCCTTCATAAGGACCCTTTTCATCGAATCCGATCCGACTAAAGTGGGAGAGACAAACACCCGCTAGCCACCTTATGCAACTAGTGCATGTCAGTCGGTGGAACCTGTCTCACGTAAGAGTACGTGTACGATCAGTCCGGGCCGCTTCATCCCACGATGCCACCGAATCAATATAAGACTAGTAACGGCAAGAAGATTTGGCAACATCAACGCCCACAACTGCTTTGTGTTCTACTCGTGCATAGTAACTACGCATAGGCCTGGCTCATGATGCCACTGTTGGGGATCGTAGCAGAATTTAAAAATTTTCTACGCATCACCAAGATCCATCTATGGAGTATACTAGCAACGAGGGGAAAGGAGTGCATCTACATACCCTTGTAGATCGCGAGCGGAAGCGTTCCAATGGACGGGGTTGATGGAGTCATACTCGCCGTGATCAAATCACCGATGACCGAGTGCCGAACGGACGGCACCTCCGCGTTCAACACACGTACGGAGCATCGACGTCTCCTCCTTCTTGATCCAGCAAGGGGGAAGGAGAGGTTGATGGAGATCCAGCAGCACGACGGCGTGGTGGTGGAAGTAGCGAGGTCTCGGCAGGGCTTCGCCAAGCTTCTGCGAGAGGGAGATGTGTTGCAGGGGGAGAGGGAGGCGCCAGGGGCTGTCATGCTACTGCCCTCCCTCCCCCCACTATATATAGGCCCCCAAGGGGGCGGGGCGCCAGCCCTGGATCCCATCTACAAGGGGGGCGGCGGCCGGGGGGGAAACTTGTCCCCCAAGTCTAGTGGGGCGCCCCCACCCCTAGGGTTTCCAACCCTAGGCGCAGGGGGAGGCCCATGGGGGGCGCCCCAGCCCACTAGGGGCTGGTTTCCCTCCCACTTCAGCCCATGGGGCCCTCCGGGGTAGGTGGCCCCACCCGATGGACCCCCGGGACCCTTCCGGTGGTCCCGGTACAATACCGGTGACCCCCGAAACTTTCCCGGTGGCCGAAACTTGACTTCCTATATATAATTCTTCACCTCCGGACCATTCCGGAACTCCTCGTGACGTCCGGGATCTCATCCGGGACTCCAAAAAACTTTCGGGTTTCCGCATACTAATATCTCTACAACCCTAGCGTCACCGAACCTTAAGTGTGTAGACCCTACGGGTTCGGGAGACATGCAGACATGACCGAGACGCCTCTCCGGTCAGTAACCAACAGCGGGATCTTGATACCCATGTTGGCTCCCACATGTTCCACGATGATCTCATCGGATGAACCACGATGTCGAGGATTCAATCAATCCCGTGTACAATTCCTTTTGTCAATCGGTACGTTACTTGCCCGAGATTCGATCGTCGGTATCCCAATACCTTGTTCAATCTCGTCACCGGCAAGTCACTTTACTCGTACCGTAATGCATGATCCCGTGGCTAACTCCTTAGTCACATTGAGCTCATTATTATGATGCATTACCGAGTGGGCCCAGAGATACCTCTCCGTCATACGGAGTGACAAATCCCAGTCTCGATCCGTACCAACCCAACAGACACTTTCGGAGATACCCGTAATGCACCTTTATAGTCACCCAGTTACGTTGTGACGTTTGGTACACCCAAAGCACTCCTACGGTATCTGGGAGTTGCACGATCTCATGGTCTAAGGAAATGATACTTGACATTGGAAAAGCTCTAGTAAACGAATTACACGATCTTTTATGCTATGCTTAGGATTGGGTCATGTCCATCACATCATTCTCCTAATGATGTGATCCCGTTATCAACGACATCCAATGCCCATGGTCAGGAAACCGTAACCATCTATTGATCAACGAGCTACTCAACTAGAGGCTTACTAGGGACATGGTGTTGTCTATGTATCCACACATGTATCTGAGTTTCCTATCAATACAATTCTAGCATGGATAATAAACGATTATCATGAACAAGGAAATATAATAATAACCAATTTATTATTGCCTCTAGGGCATATTTCCAACAGATATATATCAGCGTTCATCCCGGCTAGGATCAGAACTGGCGGTGGCGGCGTGTGTGTTCCTCTTTCCCATCGTCCATCTCCTACCTTGGTTTGAGTCCCTCTTGTATCCAAACCACTGTAATCGAGAATAACCAAGAGAGTACCTAACAGGGCGGGGCGCGGCGCGACACGGCACAGGATGGAGGCAGGGCAGTGGATCGTGGGGTTATGTGGGTCGTGGGCAGGGAAGAGGATGGGTGGAGCGGGGTTGACTAGTGTAAGAGATGAGGTGGGCGTCCAGCTCAATCCGCCTTTTAGGTTGTTTTCTCTCTTGCAGGACGCGACGCGAGTGTTAGCAGAATAAGGCTCCGGTGTTATTAGAATAAGGGTCTTAAGGGTGTTATTAGAATAGCGACCATATAAATATATATACATACATACATATATATATACATACATACATACATACATACATACATACATACATACATACATATATATAAGGTATTCAAACATCACAGCCACACATCTCCATACATGTGTTTGGCCCAAATGCAAGCGATGGCGGTTGTTGAGGGAGTCCTGGACTAAGGGGTCCTCGGGCGTCCAGCCTGTTAGCCCTGGGCCGGACTGATGGGCTGTAAAGATACAAAGACCGAAGACTGCACCCGTGTCCGGATGGGACTCTCCTTGGCATGGAAGTCAAGCTTGGCGACCGAATATGTAGATTCCTTTCCTTTGTAGCCGACCTTGTGTAACCCTAGATCCTCCCGGTGTCTATATAAACCGGAGGACTTAGTCCGGAGGGGGAGAGACTCATTAGCATAGTCATACAGGCTAGGCTTTTAGGGTTTAGCCATCTCGATCTCGTGGTAGATCAACTGTTGTAATACTCATATTCATCAAGATCAATCGAGCAGGAAGTAGGGTATTACCTCCATAGAGAGGGCCCGAACCTGGGTAAACATCGTGTCCCCTGTCTCCTGTTACCATCGACATTAGACGCACAGTTCGGGACCCCTACCCGACATCCGCCAGTTTTGACACCGACATTGTTGCTTTCATTGAGAGTTCCACTATGCCGTCCCAAAGGTTCGATGGCCCCTTCAATCGTCGACAATGACGCTATCCAAGGAGAAACCTTCCTCCCCAGACAGATCTTCGTGTTCGGCGGCTTCGCGCTGCGGGCCAACTCGTTTGGCCACCTGGAGCAGATCGATAGCTACGCCCCTGGCCATCAGGTCAGATTTGGGAGCTTGAATTACGTTGCGGACATCCGTGGAGATTTGATCTTCGCCGGATTCGAGACCGCGGCGACCGCTCCTGTTCACCTTGACGAACATGACCTAAATCTGTCGTCAGACCGCATCCAGAGCACACTGCGGCATCCAAGGGTTTGGAGGCTCAACCCCACCACGGAGGCCACAGATTCCCCGGCGTTGGAGCCGCACATGGATTTGACCTCACACAATTCTTGTGTCACCGGAACTCCGGACTCTTCTCCGGGTATAAGTTCTGAACCATGTGGGTCCGCGGATGCCGAACTTGATCGCTTATCGATCTTCGAGTTCAGCACCGCAGACATCTTCCAGCACTCGCCCTTGGGCGATGTGCTGAAATCATTAAAGAACTTGTCCTTGGCAGGGGACTCACAGCCGAACTATGTTCGGTACGAACTAGAGGCTGACAATGGAGAATTTTGCTTCCCACCCGCCACCCACTTCATAGCCACTGTCGAGGACTTAACCGACATGCTTGATTATGGCTCCGAAGACATCGTCAGTACGGATGACGATGCCGATGAGGAGCAGGGCCAAAACCCGCCATTTACCGAACGTTGGACGGCCACTTCTTCGTATGATGTGTACATGGTGGATACACCCAAAGCATCTAACGACGACCACAAAGAAAATCCAGTTGGGAACAAACCTCCTGAGACACACGCCAAGCGCCAGCTTCCTCGACGCCGCTCTAAGTCACGTCGTTCCAAAGACTGTAATACGGGCACCGGAAAAAAGAATACTCCGGACGATGCCGAAAACAATGAAGACCCCGTCAAGGTAACCTCCGAACAGGAGGAACGGGAAAATGGGCAAGTTAGCCCTGATGAACAGGCCATAAACAGAGACTCGGAGGACAGTAATTATCTTCCGCTCTCCGAGGAAGAGGAGAGCCTCGGCAACAAGGATTTCATCGTGCCTGAGGAACCACTCGAGCAGGAGCGCTTCAAACGCCGGCTAATAGCCACTGCAAGGAGCCTGAAAAAGAAGCAGCTGCAACTTCAAGCGAACCAAGATTTGCTCAATGATAGATGGACCGAAGTCCTGGCCGCCGAAGAATACGGCCTTAGTGGCCCAGCCAAAAGTTACCCAAAGCATAGATTGCTACCTCAGTTCGATGATGCGGCGCTGGAGCCCGTACCATCATCGCACAATGCGGCAGGCGAACCACTACTTGGTCCGAATAAAGCGGCAACTCAAGCCGAACACCAGACCGCCCCACCTCGCCGTAAAGGCAAGAATAAAAGAACTCGAGGTTGTACATATGACCTTCGATAGGACTTGGACAGTAGAGCAGGACACACAAGATCGATCTACGGATCGCGAGGACGTGCCTCGACACGCGACGACGGCTACCTATTCGGACGTGACAAACCTAGCCACGCCCGGGCCGAAAACCACAAATGGACTCCATTGGAGGTACATCGCAGTGTGGCCCAATATAGAGGTGCCGCACACCCTCTTTGCTTCACAGACGAAGCAATGGAGCATGAATTCCCAGACGGGTTCAAACCCATGAATATCGAATCATAGGACGGAACAACGGATCCCACGATATGGATCGAGGACTTCCTCCTCCATATCCACATGGCCCACGGAGATGACCTTCATGCCATAAAATACCTACCACTAAAACTCAAAGGACCAGCTTGGTACTGGTTAAACAGTCTGCCGGAAAATTCTATTGGCAGCTAGGAAGATTTGGAAGACGCCTTTTGTGACAACTTCCAAGGAACATATGTTCGGCCACCGGATGCCGATGACTTTAGTCACATTGTCCAGCAGCCCGGAGAGTCAGCCAGGAAGCTCTGGACTAGGTTCTTAGTTAAAAAGAACAAAATCGTTGACTGTCCGGACGCGGAAGCCCTTACAGCCTTCAAACACAGCGTCCGGGATGAATGGCTTGCACGCCACCTTGGTCAAGAAGGACCTAAATCCATGACAGCCCTTACTGTTGGAGAACGTAGTAATTTCAAAAATTTCCTACGCACACGCAAGATCATGGTGATGCATAGCAACGAGAGGGGAGAGTGTTGTCCACGTACCCTCGTAGACCGACAGCGGAAGCGTTATCACAACGCGGTTGATGTAGTAGTACGTCTTCACGATCCGACCGATCAAGTACCGAACGCACGGCACCTCCGAGTTCTACACACGTTCAGCTCGATGACGTCCCTCGAACTCCGATCCAGCCGAGTGTTGAGGGAGAGTTTCGTCAGCATGACGGCGTGGTGATGATGATGATGTTCCACCGACGCAGGGCTTCGCCTAAGCTCCGCAACGGTATTATCGAGGTGTAATTTGGTGGAGGGGGGCACCGCACACGGCTAAGAGATCTCAAGGATCAATTGTTGTGTATCTGGGGTGCCCCCCTGCCCCCGTATATAAAGGAGCAAGGAGGAGGCAGCCGGCCAAGGGAGAGGCGCGCCAAAGGGGGGAGTCCTACTCCCACCGGGAGTAGGACTCCTCCTTTCCTTGTGGGAGTAGGAGAAGGGAAGGGGGAAGGAGAAACAAGGAAGGGGGCGCCCCCCCTCCCTAGTCCAATTCGGACTAGCCCATGGGGAGGGGTGCGGCCACCCTTTGGGGTCTTTCTCTCCTTTCCCGTATGGCCCATTAAGGCCCAATACGAATTCCCGTAACTCTCCGGTACTCCGAAAAATACCCGAATCACTCGGAACCTTTCCGAAGTCCGAATATAGTCGTCCAATATATCGATCTTTACGTCTCGACCATTTCGAGACTCCTCGTCATGTCCCCGATCTCATCCGGGACTCCGAACTCCTTCGGTACATCAACATACATAAACTCATAATAAAACTGTCATCGTAACTTTAAGCGTGCGGACCCTTCGGGTTCGAGAACTATGTAGACATGACCGAGACACCTCTCCGTTCAATAACCAATAGCGGGACCTGGATGCCCATATTGGCTCCCACATATTCTACGAAGATCTTTATCGGTCAGACCGCATAACAACATACGTTGTTCCCTTTGTCATCGGTATGTTACTTGCCCGAGATTCGATCGTCGGTATCTTGATACCTAGTTCAATCTCGTTACCGGCAAGTCTCTTTACTCGTTCCGTAATACATCATCCCATAACTAACTCATTAGTCACAATGCTTGCAAGGCTTATAGTGATGTGCATTACCGAGTGGGCCCAGAGATACCTCTCCGACAATCGGAGTGACAAATCCTAATCTCGAAATACGCCAACCCAACAAGTACCTTTGGAGACACCTGTAGAGCACCTTTATAATCACCTAGTTACGTTGTGACGTTTGGTAGCACACAAAGTGTTCCTCCGGTAAACGGGAGTTGCATAATCTCATAGTCATAGGAACATGTATAAGTCATGAAGAAAGCAATAGCAACATACTAAACGATCGGGTGCTAAGCTAACGTAATGGGTCATGTCAATCACGTCATTCTCCTAATGAGGTGATCCCGTTAATCAAATGACAAGTCATGTCTATGGCTAGGAAACATAACCATCTTTGATTAACGAGCTAGTCAAGTAGAGGCATACTACCGACACTCTGTTTGTCTATGTATTCACACATGTATTATTTTTCCGGTTAATACAATTCTAGCATGAATAATAAACATTTATCATGATATAAGGAAATATATAATACTTTATTATTGCCTCTAGGGCATATTTCCTTCACTTACCGCTCTAATGACCCGCTTTTGCGCGGGAGAAGACAGCTGGCTTGCTCGTAGAAGCAACATCGCCAGCGACTCGGGCACTTCCGAAATCCGAGACGGCAATTGCAAGCCACGACGAAGCAAACACAACAGTCACAATGATAATGAAAGATCACGCGACACAGCGGTCAACGCCGGATTCAGCAATCCCAAACCCGGTCAACGGAAAAAGCCATTCAAGGCTAACAGAGACGGACCATCCAACCTAGACAGGATATTGGACCGAGCCTGCCAGATTCACGGCCACCCCGATAAACTAGCTAATCATACCAACAGAAGTTGTTGGGTCTTCAAGAAGGCCGGCAAGCTCAACGCCGAACTCAAGGGGAGGAGGCCGCCAGGAGATAGGGACGACGAAGAGATTCACCAACCAAATACCGGGGGTCAGAAGCAATTTCCCCCCGAGGATCGACCAATCCCGGAGCGGAAATAGCAGTTCGGCTTCCGCCGCCCACGTCATATACCCACGAAATTTGTATCGCACATACATCACTACGCACTTAAGATACCATGGGCATCGGTGGAAGCACAATACGGACAAGCCTGCAAGCACTCCCGTAACATTTTTTATCTACATTACTCTTTCTTCCCTCATTATCTCTTAAAAAGAGGTGACGCAAAGGACAAACATCTAACTGACTCTATCGGGGTTCGGATCCGCACACTCACCTAAGGGGCTACTTCCGTCAAGGATTCCCCTCGCCGAGGACAGGCGGCGGAGACGTGCGACAGGAGGTCCAAAATAACTTTTTGTAGACTGTACTCTTTATTTCGAGCCTGTAATATGCCTTTTTCCTTCGCATTCGACCCCGGGCATGACAAATAGCTAGGGTTGTGGTCTTTCTACCTATAAAGTAACCATTGGCATATCACTCAGGTCCTAGTAAGCATAATCCGCATTAATCATTCGTTTCTTTTTCATAAATGAGTTTGGCCCCTATAGCTGTTTCATAGACATACCTCGGCATAACCTGCCACGAGCTCGGTATGGGAACAAATGAGTTGCCAGCAAAGTCTGAAGAGCTTTATAGCGTACTTCGGCGTCGCGAGTTTGGCCTTATATGCATCAGCTCTGAATCATGTCTTTGGTCAATGGTTGGGTTGCCCGGCTCCTGTGCTTGCTACCTTACGTTCCGCTCTATCGGCTAGGGTAGTAAAGGGAGAACTACCGCGATTGTGCTTCCGGTTCATCTGGTCAAACACCTCAGTAGAGAAAGCCGAAAACCGACTGTCATGATGCTGTAGGAGCTAGTCAACCACTCGATGACTTATCGGAATCTGTCACGATTCCCTCCTTATCACACGAAGGACCTTTTTTCTTCAGGTCATATATGTAACGCACCATATTGGAATAAGCCGTACACATACCAGGGGCTATATCGTAGTCCCCCCTATAAAACTCCTATGGCTAAGTGAAAGTGTTAACGCCCTTAGTCTAATTGCCTGGTTCGCCAAATTGATTAACGTAATGTCATCCCCTGCCACATCAAACTTCCGCTGCAGCTCGGCAATATCCATAGTCCGGGAAGTAGCCAGGGGGAAAGCAGCGTGTGTTCCAGTTAACCAGATTAATCCTTGAGTATTTCTTCTTGATCCTCCGTTCGCCTCCCACGGGAAGCCAACCCGAGTCTCATGGGCTACTACCTATACACAGGTGCATCTTTGCAAATAAAATATAGTTGAAAACATTGCATCACAAACCTCGATGCCTCTTAGCAGGCTCATGAAGGCTTCATTCAATCCGCTCTTCGCGGACAGAATCTTCTCAACCACCGTACCCATCAAGGTACGCTGTTCCCCCGAGACACATGCTTTTCGTAGCATATCCCTTAACATATCCGGCGCCGCCGGGTCTCCCGGAGCCGCTGTAGGAGTATGACCATCCTTTGAAGGAACCCATTCACCCGTCTCTAGAATCATCATTGGCTGAAAATCGGACAGTCCGGGGCCTTCATTATTTGCCCCCGAATCCCGGACGATCGGAGGTCCACCTTCGGGTACTGCCTCTTTCATCCCCTGCACCTCTTGTGGATCAAGAAAAACCCTCCAAGATGACACTTCGGAGTCGTCCGCCTTATTCGGCGAGGAGGTCGGGGGAGGCGTCTCGCTTTCCATCACCTCTGGGAGGAGATCTCCCGAAGATGAGGATTGCCCAGAAAAACTCTGTGCCGAACTGTAAAAATACACAGGCACGTTACATGTCTTTTCGGTAACAAGAAAGGAGCGGGATGCTATCAAAGCACCCCGGATTCACTTACGATTTGGTTGAGGGCTCGTCCTCATGACGGAGCTGTTCAACGGCGTCGCCTTCCAATCCCGAGCCGCTCGACGGTGGCATCTTGCCCCTGTTAGGAGACCGCCCCTCCCATCCTTCGGAGGCGGCCCTTTTCTTCCTGAATGGAGAAGGGATACTTGCTTCTCTTTCGCCTTTGTCTTCGGGTGAGGAAATGTCGATTTCTCCGGACTCGGTATCTAATTTACCTCCGAAACGAAGGTCACCCCGGGTCTTATCACTCTCCACCTTGCCCTCCCCTACCGGCGCCTGGTATGGTGCTGGTGCCAGCATCCTTGTTAACACGGGGTCCGCTGAGTCTTCGGGAAGAGGGGCCGGACACCTAATCCGTTCCGCTTTCTTTATCCAGCCCAGGAAAAAGATGGTTTGCTCAGTGTCTTACCACAGCATATCTGATTCTGAGGTGTTCGGCGGATGAGTACTTACCGTGGTATCTGGATGGTTACAGTCTAGGCCGGTATCTTTGGTGGTGTCCCACCATTGTTTTTGTTTCTCGAAAAATAATTTCCACATTCCTTCGTGCGTAGTGCCGAAGAGTCTGTGGCCCTTCTGGGTTAAACTCCCACATACGGAGAGGCCGTCGTCGGCACGGCAGGGTCCGGCGGACTAGCATTACCTGAATAACGTTGACAAGATCGATATCCTTCTCAATGAGGCTTCGGATGCGACTTTGCAGAGTCCGCACCTCGTCAACTGATCCCCAGCCCAACCCCTTACTAATCCATGATGCAAGCTGAATTGGGGGGCTGGATCGAAACGCAGGCGCAGCTGTCCACTTGGAACCGCGGGGCTCGGTGATATAGAACCACTCTTGCTGCCATAAGTCGGAAGATTGTTTGAAAGATCCTTTTAGCAAAATAGCGCTGGTAAGCTTGCTCACTGATGCACCATCGCACTCCGCCTGCTCCCCCTCTATCATTTGCGGTTTCACAATGAAGGTCTTGAGCCACAAGCCGAAGTGTGGAGGAGTTCAGAGGAAGGCTTCGCACGTGACAATAAACGTCGAGATGAGAAGAACAGAGTTTGGGGCGAGATCGTGAAAATCTAGTCCATAATAGAACATGAGCCCCCGGACGAAGGGATTGAGGGCGAACCCTAATCCTCGGAGGAAGTGGGAAACGAACACGACCCTCTCGCCAGATCTAGGGGGAGGGATAACCTTGCCCCTCCGCGGGAAGCCGATGGAGGATTTCTGTGGTCAGAGATCTTGCCGCCCGAAGCTTTGCGATATCCTCCTCTGTGACAGAAGAAGCCACCGACCGGCCTTGACCGCTGGATCCGGACATGACTGAGGCTTACAGAGGGTGAAACCTGGGTGTTGGAACTCGAGGTAGTAAGAGTCGAGGAAGAAGCAAGCGTGGAGAGGAAAGGCGGGTCTGTGCCCCTTTATAAAGGCCGAGAATATCGAGCGCCTCCTCCCGGGCCTTAAAATTTGCCTATTCCCAAGGAGTTGTACCCTAAGGACGGTTGGGTTATACACGTCTATGTCGATAAAAGAATCCCTTAATAAGGGGACACGATCTCTGTTTGGATAAGACGTGCCAATGACAACCGTGTCTTGGAACGTGGGGCCGTAGGCGAAACAACGGTTCGAAATAATGACCGGACTGACATGATGTCATGTTGTAAAAAGTTGCCAGAGGATTGGACTTATAAATTATTATGCCCTTTGTGGAAGTATATGATGCTCGTGCTGCCGAGCTAAACTCGATCGTCCGAAGACCATTGTGAAGTATCCGGAAAGAAGGGAACCCGCCTTGCAATGCCGAAGACAAATCTGTGCGCAGGACTCCTCGTCATTGAAGCCAGGTTCAGGGGATACTGAGGGAGTCCGGGACTAAGGGGTCCTCGGGCGTCCGGCCTGTTAGCCATGGGCCGGACTGATGGGCTGTGAAGATACGAAGACCGAAGACTGCACCCATGTCTGGATGGGACTCTCCTTGGCGTGGAAGGCAAGCTTGACGACCAAATATGTAGATTCCTTTCCTTTGTAACCGACCTTGTGTAACCCTAGATCCTCCCGGTGTCTATATAAACCAGAGGACTTAGTCTGGAGGGGGATAGACTCATTACCATAGTTATACAGGCTAGGCTTTTAGGGTTTAGCCATCTCGATCTCGTGGTAGATCAACTCTTGTAATACTCATATTCATCAAGATCAATCAAGCAGGAAGTAGGGTATTACCTCCATAGAGAGGGCCTGAACCTGGGTAAACATCGTGTCCCCTGTCTCTTGTTGCCATCGACCTTAGACGCACAGTTCGGGACCCCCTACCCGAGATCCGCCGGTTTTGACACCGACAGTTGTCCTCTAGCACTCACTCACGGGGATATCGGCGAGATGCTTCGTCCATCTGTGTGTGCCCGCTTGGTTAATCACTTTGACCAACAGCGATAGAGGTTAATTTGACTTATAATTAGCAGGGGATTAAATTTTGGTTCGTCTTATATGGTACGGTACATGCATGTCATGATGTGATATAAGAATAATATAATTTGAGCGCATGTGTATGCATGAATCCTTCCCACCGGATCAATGTGGGGGGGGGAGCACGTGAGCGTCATGAACCTCTCTATGTGTGGGGACCGTGCGATTTTCGATGCATGCGTGCGCCACATCGAAATGTTGTGCTTTTGGTATTCAAACATAAGCATTCATGACACATGTCCATACATATGTTTGGGGCACATGCATGAAGTGGTTGTCTTTGGAAACTCTCCCTCACTTGGTTATCATCGATGGCCTATATATTTCGTGGGCCCGCTTGGACGTACATCCATCACTTCGACCAACAATTGGAGAGGTTACCAGGGTGGATTCTTCTTCTCTTAGTTCGCGTTACCGTATAGTCGTACGTCAATCATGGTGAGATTCCAGACCTATGTTTAAGGGCATGCATACACATGAATCCCTATATATATAGTATACGCGTCGTGAACCCTCACTCCGTGTGGGGACTTTCCGATTCCAAAAGCACGGTGTGCCAAATCAAATTTGTGCATCGGGTATATTCAAACACCACATAACACTTCGTACATAAGTTCGGGCCACATGCACGTAGTGGTTGTCTTCAGGCACTCCCTCGTGTGGTTATCGGCGACAAGCTAGCCTATTTATGGGCCGTGTGTGGACGTCCATGACTTTGGCCCAACAACGAGAGAGGTTATACGACCAAGGTGGAGATTCTTCTTGGTGAGTGTTACAATACGCCTTGGTGAGATGCCCCTCTAACCGACTCAAAGTATGTGTGTGTGTGTGGGGGGGGGGGCTGTACTACTTCGCACTAGATGAACCTCGTGGGGTCCGGGATGTCCGGTTTGTGATGCACATGTGCTACATCAAATTTGTGATTTGGTTATTTAAATATCACACACACCATTTTTACAAACACACACGCACACACACACACACGCACACACACACACACACACACACACACACATATCGGGCCACCCACAGGTGTGGTTCGTATGTGGTCTGACCCATCTCGCGCCACAAGCACACATCCGTGGGCTCACACACGATCCACATTTGACAGAAGCAAAGGGGGTGGGGTGACCATGATGTACTCCTTTCGGTTTTGTGTTACACTAGTGTGAGATGTCAGAACTAGTTATTTGGGGGCATGCGCCCATAGCTAGGATTTGTGCGCTTTCTGCAACTGGTGCCACATCAAAGTTGTGCATTGGGTATTTGAACATCAAACCACCCTTTTCATACATATATTTGGTCCACATGAAAGTGTGTTTGTGTTCTGACCCTTCCCCGCATTTTTTCGCCAAATTTATAAGCAACAGATGAGTTAGACGCAGCAACCGTCTCTGATTGGGTACACAACAGACACGGTTCCCTTGGACTACCCGTGTACCGAAAATATCTACCCGCCTAGAGGGTTTTCCTGTTTGATAGCACACGATTAGTATGTGTGGACCATGTGCGATGTCTGTTACTCCCTCTCTACTCCAATCAGTTGATCCAAATTTTCAGTAGGCCCGACCTTTTACTCATGCCTGCATCCCTCGCAATCTCGAAACTATTTGCTCGACTGGAGTGTTTTTCTATTTGATAGCACACGATTATTATGTTTTAACCATGTGTGATGTTTGTTACTCCCGCCCCCTAATCCAAATTTTCGGTAGCCCCGCCATTTTACGCCCGCCTTGTAAAATTTTCAGTACCCGTGGCATTTCCTCAAACACCACCTTGGAGGCTTGGACCCCCTCCACACACACACCCCAAATCCCACGCTCACCCCAAATCCCCCGCTCACACACACCCCACCCCTCCCTCGCTCGAAACCCTAGCTAGGTCGCCGCCGCTACTGCCGCCGCCTCCAACGTCAACCTCCATCCGTTTGCCCGTGCAGGTTACCCACCAATATACATACCCTCACCGCCCTGAGTTTCTTAGATGACACCTGCGAAACAACCCGTTCCAATAGATCCCCATCCCCACCCCCTTCCCCACTCCAGAGCGTCGTAGCCTAAGCTCGGCTATGCTTCCCGGGGAGCTCGAGGAGCGAATTGCCCAAAAGAGCTTTACCGCGGCCTCTTCGACTGACGTCGGCAAGGTGTCCGCCGAGGAAGTTGACGATGATGACTGGCCGCAGGCTTTCAATCGCGGGCAAGAGTATTATGGCATGTCACAGACGCCGGCTACGGCATCGAGGTCATCGACAGAGACAACTTAATGCGGGCTATGTCACAGGTTAAGTTGCCCACCCCCAACCCCTCGGGTTTGACAACCGTCGATCTCATAGATGGCCCCACACTACAAAAAAAAGACACATCCATGACATTTTGGGCCGAACAAAACTTTTTTCCTGTCATACTTATGACACTTCTATGACGATAATTGTGACAAAACCCGGTATCATCATAGATGTGGTGGGGTCCTACTTCTATGACAAAAAATCATGACAAAAAATGGGCATTTCGTCCTGGGCGGGCCGGAGATGTAACTCAAGACATTCTTTGGGCCGTCCATGACGGAAAAAACCGTGGTAGAAACGAGGGCGAGGAAAATGTCGGGGTGTTTCCGGTTACGGTGGGTGGTCGGGGGCCGAGCGATGCGCGTTTCTCTCGTACGTACGCGCGTGTGTGCGAGGCATTGGGCTCTAACTGAACCCGATCGAGGCGTTGGGCTCTAACTGAACCCGAGCGATTGCACTACAGGCTACGCGTTACTGAACCCGAGCGATCGATCGATCCCTTGCTGTTAACTGAACCCGAGTGTGATTCCTTTGCTACTGCTGCTAACTGAAGCCGATCGATGCTACCTCTGGATGAACAGTGAGCGTTGTTGAGGGGGTTTGGATGAACAGTTCCCGGTGGGGGGTTGGATGAACAGGACCCCGTGGTAGTAGAGGCCATTGCCGCTGGATGAACAGTACCCCAATCGATCGAGCTGGTGGATGAACAGGACCCCGTGGAGGGCTGGTTGAACAGTAGCCGGTGGAGGGCTGGTTGAACAGTAGCCGGTGGAGGGCTGGATGAACAGTAGCCCGTGGAGGGGTGGTTGAACAGGACCCCCGTGGAGAGGGCTAGTTGAACAGTAGCCGGTGGAGGAGCGTGCGGTGGAGGTTGGATGAACAGGAGCCCGTGGATGAACAGTCGCAGGTGGAGGCTGGAGGAGGTCGACGGTGGAATAACAGGAGCCCGTGGAGGCTGGAGGAGGTCGACGGTGGAGATGAACAGTATCCCGTGGAATCCCGTTTTGCGGTACGCACACCCCTCCCGATGAACAGGACCCTCGTTTCGACCGTAGCGCTCCAACACAAGTCCGTTTCCTCCATTTTGCGGTACGCCACACCCCTCCCAATCAACAGGACCCCGTTTCGATCGTAGGAGGTCCGTTTCCTCCGTTTTGCGGTACGCCAGACCCCTCCCGATGAACAGGATCCCATTTCCATCGTGGCCGGTCGAACACAAGGCTGTTTCCTCCGTTCTGCAGTACACCAGGCCTCGTTTCCATCGCCTGTTCCATCCAAGCTGGTTGGCTCCCGATGAACAGCACACGTTCCATTGCCTCCCGATGAACACGACGCATTCCGTTGCCTCCCCATGAACATGATGATGACGCAGTTTCTCCGTTCCGACCCAGCCACAGCCATGTAGACGAGCCCTAGCCGTACGTATGTGCGAGTAGGCGTTCGAGACCCCGCCCGTATGTACGTATGTGGCTGTATTTACTTTCTTGCACCATGGCCGCTGTATGTACATGTACATGCTACGTGCGCGCCTCTACATCGACCAGTATGTACGTACACGTTCGCGACCAGAATGACAATGCTACGTACGCTTCGACCGGGTGGATCCCGACTGTCAGGCACTTCCTTGCGTGCGAAGATGTAGCTGGTGGGTCCCAGCAGTTAGGGGGGCGAATCATTTTTTTTTTGCCCGTAATATGGACGCACTTCCTTGCGTGGGAAGATGTAGCTGGTGGGCCCCAGCAGTCAGGGGGAATTTTTTTTTCGTGAAATACGGTGGCCCGTCCGGTGGGTCCCCGCTTTCAGGTGGAGGAATCATTATTTTCTGCGTAATAAGGAGGCACTTCCTTGTTGTGGCCATGGACCCAGCTATCAGCCTCTCCACGTATAGTACTCTTCCGATGGAAGTCGTTCCTTGACCACATTGACCACGCCGCGCCGAGAGCACCAGGGAGGTGAACAACGGTGAGGCCTAGGAATGGGAAGACGCAGAGCCGGGGAAGACGCGGCAGTGGATGCCCACGCGGAGAGGAGTACGAGGGTTCACTGGTTCGGCTGTGGTGTGAGGCTGCCGTCGCCGCAGGGCCTGGCCAGCAGTGGGAGTAGTATGTGGCGGTGAGGTCTACGCGGCAGCACAGCCAACCATGGGAGGCAGGAGCACGCGGCACAACCGGCGCTGGTTTGGGCGGCTGGAGCAACAAGACCAGAGGTTGAAGAAGCACTACCACCGTTGGATGGACATCGTACGGTCACTAGAGCTAGAATCGTTCATATTGACAAAGTTGACAAAGCCCTCCGTCCCCGTCATCTTAGTAGGCCCACAAGTCAGCCTCCCACAATGGTGGGTCCCAGCTAGCCACACCGAGAGCACAAACGCAGTGGAAGAGGGCGAGGCCCAGGAAGGGAACGACCCGGAGCCGGCGAAGCCACCTATAACATCCCAAAATTCTAAATTTTGGAATGTTATAATGAATAGATAGCTTTGATTGATTGTTTGATTGATTGTGTGAAATTCGAAACTTTCTGAAAGTTAAATGAGAGGGAATAAAAGGACTTTCCCAAACTTTCATCTTTGCTTTCTGATCTCCATGAATTCAAATTCTTTTCAAATACAAAACCCTTGAGTGAAGATGATATGACTTCTTCCATTTAATTAAATGGAAGGGTATTTGAAAATATTTGAATTTCATTTGGAACTATTTTCAAATTCGGAAACTTTAAGCAACTCAATGATTTTCATGAGAGAAGATAAAATGACTTCTTCAGAACAGATGAAATATGATTTGGAAGTTTAAAAGGATCAAATTAAAATACTTTTGAAATTACTTTCAATTTGGAGTTATTTGGGTTTTATTCAAATTATTTTTCTCCAAAAATAAAATATACAGAAATTAGGGTAACATGATTCCCTACAATAGAAAATTGGAGAGAAACAAATTTGAATTAATTTTGGTATTTTTGAAATGATTTTTATTGGATTTATTAGAGCAGTAGCAATGTTTGAATTATTTGAATTTTTGTGGGTTTTATTTGACTCTAGAAAAATGTTCAGCTTGTAGGAAATCTTTATCTGAAAATTTTGATATATTATATGCCTATACAATATTTTTATTTGTTTTGTTTTGTTTTGTTTATTTTTGTTCGTCTGGAAAATCTTTATTTAAGAAAAACTATCTCCTCGCCGGACCGGGCCGGCCCATTTCCAGCCGGACCCAGCCCAGCCGCACCTCTCGTCCCCGACACGAGCTCTGCCCCGCCGCCGTCTCCGATCGGGAAACAGCCGCCGCCTCGCCTCGCCTTGCCCCCTCCTCCACGCCTTGCGCCTCCCCTCCCCTCCTATAAAGGGCGCCGCCCCGGGCCCCCCGTTCCTACTGTCACCCGCCGCCCTTGCGCCGCATCCCGCCGCCGAGCCACTCGCCGCCGCCGCCCGTGCTGCCGTCCGCGCCGCCGCACTCCGCCGGCACCGCCACCCGCAAAAGCCCCGCCGCTCGCCTCCACGTGCCGAGCCGCCGCCTGCACCGCCGCCCGCGCCGCGCAGCCCGCCGCCGCCGGTTTTTGAAGAAAACCGCCCCGACCAGTAAAACCGTTGCCCTGGTTCGAATCGGTTTATTTTCGGTTTAGTTCGGGTTTTCTGAAAAAGCCTAGATTTGTTTTTTTAGGTTTATTATTTAACGAACGTTTTCTATTTAGTAAGTTTTAGTGAACGTTTTCGTTCTGTAGATCCGTGTAGCGAATGTTCGTTAGTTAGATTTTTCTTTTTCTTTTTATTTTCGGCCAGGGACCTATCTATGATAATTTTATTTACATATTAGTCCCTGATTTTCAAACGATCACTACTTTTTACTCGTTTGTCCAAATCCAATGAAACCAACGCCCACATCTTCGTTATGATCCCCTCTATCCAGATAATCGACTTAAACATGTTTTTGAAAATTTAAAATTTGGTTTCAAACATATTTAGTTTGAAACTTTGTTTGATCATAACTTGAGTTTATAACTCCGATTCAGTTGATTCTTTTTGCAAACTAAAACTCTTGACCTAAACTTTCTGATAAGGCCAAATTCACATAATTTTGGTACTGTTAGAAATTGTTTTATGTTGCAAGAGTTATTTGCTTGGTTTTGATGTTTTCCGAAACGTCTTCTTCGATCTTTCAGATCTTTTGAGTGATTGCTTATGTGTGGTTACTATTGCTTGCTCACGATAGATTGACCGGAGTGTGACGAGTAGAACTATCAGGAGTTTTGAGTGCGAATCATTTTGATCAACAGTACAGGCAAGTTCACACTTTGATCATATTCCTTTCATACTCAGTTTTTATGCATTAGTTTCATCCTCAAAAAAATTGCATGGTTAGGATCTGATTTAAATTTTGCATTTGGGAAGTAGATGAGGTAGTACCTATTCACCTGTTTATTATCAAACCTTGGGAGTTACTTCTACGATGCTTATACTGCTATGCTATGCTCGTAGACGTGGATTGGGTTTGAGTGTATTCATGATAGATGTGAGTATTATTAATTAATGGTTAACTTAAGGTGGCAACTTTAATACACATCTGGGTGGATTGAGGCACCTGGGGAATTCCAGTGATTGCCTGTATTTTTGGAAATCCCGGGGTACCGTGTGATTTCCCTATGGACTGCCACCCAGGCTCAAAGGGATCATAAGATTATTCATGCTAGAAACTTCCGTGTGCAGCCACAAGCTATTATGGGCTCTAGCATAGTTTATTAAGTCATGTGAACTCTTACGGTGGTAGACTAGCAGATGTAGGGGATGTAGGTGTACCGGTCTACCCATCGTAAGGTGCTAACGCTTCTAAAAGACTGTGTCCCGGTCATCCGTTTCTCAAACACCATGTAGTGCGAGAAATCCAACGGAGGAGATCGAGTCTTGTGCGGAAAAGTGCACAAACCTCTGCAGAGTGTACAAACTAATCATGATTAGCCGTGTCCCCGGTTATGGACAATTTTGAGTATCTGGTTCTTGGATTATCATGTTGATCTCATCACGTTACTTAATTAATTTGTTGGGTTATTAATTACTTTTTAATTGGGGTTGAGATGGGGTTGACCATTCTCAATGTTTTCAACAAACTTTGTAGTTAAATAAAATATATTCCTTTGCAGTAGGGAAAAATTGGCTTTTCACAAAAACATTATAACCATAGAGATTTTCCACCAGCCATATATGCATGTAGTGATAGTTATTATTCATCATTATCCTATGGTGTGAATTTGCCAGTACATTCAATGTACTGACCCTTTGTGGCTGCAACGTCTCATGTTGCAGGACTTCTTACGACGAGTAAGTGATACGTTAGGGTTACGATTTCTACACTCAACTTTGCCGTTGGTGTTGATGGGAATCCACAACCTTGTTACTTCCGCTATTTGGATTGAGGTAATAGTATTTACGTTACTTTATACATGTGATTTACCTCTGTTATAAATCCTCGAGTACTGTGTGTGTCAGCATACCGATCCAGGGATGACACTTAAGCACAAAGACTAGACCATCTGAGGTCGGGTCGCTACACCACCGCAGCGGATGCCCACGCTGAGGGGTGTACGAGCGCTGACTGGTCGGCTGCGGGGTGAGGCTGACGTCGCCGGAAAATAATAGGATGTGCGGGTGTGTAGAGGTATGGCCTGGTGGCAGCAAAGCCAGCCACGGGAGGAGGGAGCAGGCAGTCCCGCCGACGCTGGTTTGGGCGGCTGGAGTAGGAAGATCAGAGATTGAAGAAGCACAACGGCCGTTGGATGGACATCCAACAGTCACTACTCTGTGTTGACTGATACGTCTCCAACATATCCATAACTTTTGATTGTTCCATGCTATTATATTATCTCATTTTGGATGTTTATGGGCTTTATTATACACTTCTATATTATTTTTGGGACTAACCTATTAACCGGAGGCCCAGCCCAAAATGTTGTTTTCTTGCCTATTTCAGTGTTTTGAAGAAAAGGAACACCAAATGGAGTCCAAACGGAATGAAACCTTTGGGAGAGTTATTTTTTGAACGGGAGTAACCCAGGAGACTTGGAGTAGACGGCATGGAAGCTTCGAGGAAGCCTCGAGTCAGGGAGGCACGCCCTACCCCCTGGGCGCGCCGCCACCCTCGTGGGCTCCTCGTGGCTCCCCTGACCAACTTCTTTCGCCTATATATATCCATATACCCTAAAAACATCCGAGAGCAGAATAGATCGGGAGTTACGCCGCCGCAAGCCTCTGTAGCCACCAAAAACCAATCGGGACCCTGTTCCGGCACCCTGCTCGAGGGGGGATCCCTCACTGGTGGCCATCTTCATCATCCCGGCGCTCTCCATGACGAGGAGGGAGTAGTTCACCCTAGGGGCTGAGGGTATGTACCAGTAGCTATGTGTTTGATCTCTCTCTCTCATGTTCTTGAGGTGGTACGATCTTGATGTATCGCGAGCTTTGCTATTATAGTTGGATCTTATGATGTTTCTCCCCCTCTATTCTCTTGTAATGGATTGAGTTTTCCCTTCGAAGTTATCTTATCGGATTGAGTCTTTAAGGATTTGAGAACACTTGATGTATGTCTTGCATGTGCTTATCTGTGGTGACAATGGGATATCATGTGATCTACTTGATGTATGTTTTGGTGATCAACTTGCGGGTTCCGTAACATTGTGAACTTATGCATAGGGGTTGGCACATGTTTTCATCTTGACTCTCCGGTAGAAACTTTGGGGCACTCTTTGAAGTACTTTGTGTTGGTTTGAATAGATGAATCTGAGATTGTGTGATGCATATCGTATAATCATACCCATGGATACTTGAGGTGACATTGGAGTATCTAGGTGACATTAGGGTTTTGGTTGATTTGTGTCTTAAGGTGTTATTCTAGTACGAACACTATGATAGATCGATCTGAAAGAATAACTTTGAGGTGGTTTCGTACCCTACAATAATCTCTTTGTTTGTTCTCCGCTATTAGTGACTTTGGAGTGACTCTTTGTTGCATGTTGAGGGATAGTTATATGATCCAATTATGTTATTATTGATGAGAGAACTTGCACTAGTGAAAGTATGAACCCTAGGCCTTGTTTCCTAGCATTGCAATACCTTTTACGCTCACTTTTGCCACTTTCTACCTTGCTGTTTTTATATTTTCAGATTACAAAAACCTATATCTACCATCCATATTGCACTTGTATCACCATCTCTTTGCCGAACTAGTGCACCTATACAATTTACCATTGTATTGGGTGTGTTGGGGACACAAGAGACTCTTTGTTATTTGGTTGCAGGGTTGCTTGAGAGAGACCATCTTCATCCTACGCCTCCCACGGATTGATAAACCTTAGGTCATCCACTTGAGGGAAATTTGCTACTATCCTACAAACCTCTGCACTTGGAGGCCCAACAACGTCTACAAGAAGAAGGTTGCGTAGTAGACATCAAGCAGTTTCTGGCGCCGTTGCCGGGGAGGTGAGTGCTTGAAGGTATATCTTTAGATCTTGCAATTGAATCTTTTAGTTTCTTGTTTTATCACTAGTTTAGTCTATAAAAGAAAACTACAAAAAAATGGAATTGAGGGTACCTCATATGCTTCATCTTTTTAATATCTTTCATGAAAATAAGGATTCCGATAATTGTGCCAAAATGCTAGAAGAAGAATGCATTAGAATGTTTGGCACTAAATATTTGAATGATGAGCATGAGTGCAACGTTGTTAGTATGAATTCTTTGAATATCCATAGTACTAATGACGATTGCACTAGTCATGATGAAAATGTCTCTTATAAGCATGTCAACTTTTGTGGAATAGATAGAGCTTGCAAGTTCACACCAAATAGGGAAGATAGATTTTGCAAGAGGCATAAGTATTTGGAAACTAAATGGTTGCAAGAAAGGCTAGATGATTGTGCTGAAAGATTCAATATTTATCGTCATACTTGTGAACTTTGCAATGAACATGGTCATTTAAAGCTCCAATGTTATTTGTTTCATGATCAAATTGTGTCCAAAAATTGTGGTAACTTGATTACCCTTGAGCATCATAAAGAGCTTAGTCTTCTTTTAGGGTATGAAGAAATGAAACGTATAACTGAGGGTATTCCAAAATTTAATCTTGATAGATTTCTTGATTTTGATCTAGAAGAAATTTTTATGTATTGTGCGGTGAATTGCATTGAAACTCGTTATATTGCCAATTACATAAGGACAAGAAAACAAATAGAAGATGAAGAGAATATATTAATGAAAGGGAAGAGACTTCCCAATATCCTCCTATTATTTCTTATGATGAATCAGGTAACGAGGAGGAGCTTTCTATTCAACCAATCTCATTAATAAGGAGCTCAAAAAAGAGGGTTAAACCCACACATGATGTGAAGAACAAAAGTAAAAGACGGAGAAGCAAAGGTAGAAAGGTATCCCTTCCAAATGATATTGCTCCTATTACTCATTGTGATGATGATAATTGCTATACTATTGGTGCTATCCATACTATTAATGATGAGAGTGATTATGCTTATGATATGAAAAGGCCCAATCTTGGGGATGCTATGTTTGATGATAATCACAAGTTTGAGAATATATTTGCTGAAATTAATGTTTGTCCCAAGCTTGGGGATGCTATGTTTAATGAATATGATATTTTTAGCCTCCCAAGTTTTGATGAGAAAATTTATTATGATGATAGCATGCCTCCTATTTATGATGATTATATTGACGAAAGTGGGTTTGGAAGAGTGTCAACTTTAGGAAGTAATGATCCCACTATTTTGGAGGATGTTGAATCTTATTGTGATAAATATGAAAGTGGATTTGGAGAGGTCATGACTTTATTTAGTGATGATTCCACTATCTTAGAAGAGGTTTCAAACGATTATGATGAGAAAAAAGTTCCCACTTATGATGATTATTGTGATGAAACTTATGCTATAAAAAGTAGTGATGATTATATTTATAAAACTTGTCATGATTATGATTACCCTTTTTCTGAACATTACTCTTTTAATGTGGAAACAATTTATAGTATTCGAGTTTCATATGATACTCCCACTATTTCGAATGAGAAGAATTTTGCTTATGTGGAGAGTAGTAAATTTTCTATGCTTGTAGATCATGAAAAGAATGCTTTATGTGCTGGTTATATTGTTGAATTCATTCATTATTCTACTGAAAATTATTATGAGGGAGGAATATATGCTTGTAGGAATTGCAATAATATCAAGTTTCCTCTCTATGTGCTTAAAGTATTGAAGTTACGCTTGCTTTGCCTTCCTATGCTAGTTGATTAGTGTTCCCATAAGTTGTTTACTCACAAAATCCCTATGCATAGGAAGTGGGTTAGACTTAAATGTGCTAGTCATATTCTTTATGATGCTCTCTTTATGTTTCATTCTTATCTTTTATGCGAGCATCATTGAAATCATCATGCCTAGCTAGGGGCGTTAAACGTTAGCGCTGTTGGGAGGCAACCCAATTTTATTTTTGTTCTTTGATTTTTCTTATGTTTAGTAATAAATAATTCATCTAGCCTCTGGTTAGATGTGGTTTTATGTTTTCATTAGTGTTTGTGCCAAGTAGAACCTTTGGGAAGACTTGGGTTAAGTCTTTATGATCTTGCTGTAAAAAACAGAAACTTTAGCGCTCACGAGATTAGCTGCCATTTTTTACTGGAGAGTGATTTTAGGTTGATTCTTTATGAAGATGATTAATAGACAAATTCCTCACGTCCAACAATTTATTTCAGAATTTTTGGGGTTCCAGAAGTATACGTTTGATACAGATTACTACATACTGTTCTGTTTTTGACAGATTCTGTTTTCTATGTGTTGTTTGCTTATTTTGATGAATCTATGAGTAGTATCGGAGGGTATGAACCACAGAGAAGTTGGAATACAGTAGATATTACACCAATATGAATTTATAATGAGTTCACAAAAGTACCTAAGTGGTTATTTATTTTCTTATACCAACGGAGCTTACGAGTTTTCTGTTAAGTTTTGTGTTGTGAAGTTTTCAAGCTTTGGCTAATGATTCGATGGACTGTGGAATAAGGAGTGGCAAGAGCCTAAGCTTGGGGATTCCCAAGGCACCCCAAGGTAATATTCAAGGACAATCAAGAGCCTAAGCTTGGGGATGCCCCAGAAGGCATCCCCTCTTTCGTCTTTGTTCACCGGTAACTTTACTTGGAGCTATATTTTTATTCACCACATGATATGTGTTTTGCTTGGAGTGTCATTTTATTTTCTTTTGTTTTGCTTGGTGTTTGAATAAAATACCAAGATTTCAAATTCTTAAATGTTAGAGAGTCTTCACATAGTTGCATAATTATTCAACTACTCATTGATCTTCACTTATATCTTTCGGAGTAGTTTGTCATTTGCTCTAGTGCTTCACTTATATCCTTTTAGAGCACGATGGTAGTTTTATTTTATAGAAATTATTGAACTCTCATGCTTCACTTATATCATTTTGAGAGTCTTTAGAACAGCATGGTAATTTGCTTTGGTTATAAATTTAGTCCTAATATGATGGGCATCCAAGACGGATATAATAAAAACTTTCATATAAAGTGCATTGAATACTATGAGAAGTTTGATTCCTTATGATTGTTTTGAGATATGAAGATGGTGATATTAGAGTCATGCTAGTTGAGTAGTTGCAAATTTGAGAGATACTTGTGTTAAAGTTTGTGATTCTCGTAGCATGCACGTATGGTGAACCGTTATGTGATGAAGTCGGAGCATGATTTATATTTTGATTGTCTTCCTTATGAGTGGAGGTCGGGGACGAGCGGTGGTCTTTTCCTACCAATCTATCCCCCTAGGAGCATGCGCGTAGTACTTCATTTCTATAACTAATAGATTTCTGCAATAAGTATGTGAGATCTTTATGACTAATGTTGAGTCCATGGATTATACGCACTCTCACCCTTCCACCATTGCTAGCCTCTCTAATACCTCGCACATTTCGCCGGTATCATACACCCACCATATACCTTCCTCAAAACAGCCACCATACCTACCTGTTATGGCATTTCCATAGACATTCCGAGATATATTGCCATGCAACTTTCCACCATTCCATTTATTATGACACGCTCCATCATTGTCATATTGCTTTGCATGATCATGTTGTTGACATCGTATTTGTGGCAAAGCCACCTTTCATGATTTTCATACATGTCACTCTTGATTCATTGCACATCCTGGTACACCGCCAGAGGCATTCATATAGAGTCATATCTTGTTCTAAGTATCGATTTGTAATTCTTGAGTTGTAAGTAAATAAAAGTGCGATGATCTTCATTATTAGAGCATTGTCCCATTGAGGAAAGGATGATGGAGACTATGATTCCCCCACAAGTCGGGATGAGACTCCGGACGAAGAAAAAAAAGGAAAGAAAAGTGGCCAAAAGAAAAAAAAGAGAGAAGGCCCAAATAAAAAAAATGAGAGAAAAAGAGAGAAGGGACAATGTTACTATCCTTTTACCACACTTGTGCTTCAAATTAGCACCATGATCTTCATGATAGAGAGTCTCCTATGTTGTCACTTTCATATGCTAGTGGGAATTTTACATTATAGAACTTGGCTTGTATATTCCAATGATGGGCTTCCTCAAATTTCCCTAGGTCTTTGTGAGCAAGCGAGTTGGATGCACACCCACTTAGTTTCCTTTGTTGAGCTTTCATACACTTATATCTCTAGTGCATCCGTTGCATGGCACACTACAAAAAAATAAACTTCCGTGATGATACGTGTTTGTCACAGTAGGTCACGTTTTCTGTCATGCATGCACATCCATGTCAAATTTATGACAGAATCAAGATAGTCATTCCTGTGCTGTCGTAGAAGTGTTCCATGACATTACCAAAATTATTATCACGAAAGTGTCCACTTCCATGATGATAAATCGCGTGGCACAGAAGTGCTTTCGTCAAGGGTGACCGACATGTGGCATCCACCGTAACGGAACATCGTTAAGCTATCGGGTCCGGTTTTGGATCCGATAACCCGCTAACAGCCCCGACCAATGGGGATTTTCCATGTGTAAAAATCATCATTGGCTGGAGGAAACACGTGTCAGCTCACCGTTGGGACAGATGTCATCCACTCATTGGACCGAAGGCGCCTATGATATGTCGACACATGGCACGGCCGAACAGAGGCCCATTCCTGTGAAAAGGCCGGCCTGTTTGACTTGGTCAAAAGGTGGCGGGCCGGCCCACGGAAAGCCTGTTAACGGCTGTTCGCATATAGCCCATTTACAGCCCGCTAACCCAGGGCCCGTTACGACCTATCCAAATTAGGCCCAGTAGCGTCATCCGTCCCGTCCAATATGATTCCAGCCCATTTTAAGTGCCGGCCCATGTATGGCCAATGATGTCTTTCGGCCCATATGAGGCCCTTTGTAACTCTTGGCCCATTAATGGCCCGTGGTGAAACTGGCCCGTAATGAACAGTGTATCACTTTATATCCATTAACGACCCATTCATCCATTGGGCCGTTTGCAGCCCATGTTACCTTTCGGCCTTCTCAGGGCCCATTTATTCTTGGGCTCATTTCCAGCATTCGGTTACTTACGGCCTGTTACTGCCATTTTCTGCTTGTGGGCCAAATTCAGTCTGTGGTTATAGTCGGCTCGTTTGTGGCCCGTTAATACGTTGGGCCGTTTTCATAGCGTCATCAAATACGGCCTATTAACGACGGCCCGTTATGGTCGGCCCATGAACGGACGACTGCAACTCTAGCCCGTTTACGGCCATAATGCGGTCTGTTTTTGGCCCATGTTTGGCCAATCGATCATACGGCCCGTCTAAGGCCCATTGATGATATGGCCTGTAGAAGGCCCATTGTTTCTATGGCCGGTAGAAGGCCCATTGTTTCTACGGACCGTAGAAGGCCCATTGTTTCTACTGCCCGTTGGAAGCCCAGTGCCACTACAGTAAATATGTAGCCCATGGCCTGTTAAAGGCGGGAAACTACTATAGGTTTAGACCTGCTAATGGCCCAAGATGATTATAGGCCCACGTTTTGGGCCATATGAGTAAAGGGCCGGCCTGAAGACCGACAACACTGAGATCCACTGAACCTTCCGGCCTAAATTACAGCATACCGACCAAAGAATAAACCTAGACTATACAACAAAGAAATTACGGCATATTACATCCACTGGGAATCAAAGTTCGCTACCGGTGATAATAAAGCGCAACATGACCACAGATTACATACACTGGGCATCAAAGGTCGCCACCAGTGCATATAAACGCGCCGACAAAAGAATATACAAAACTGAGAGCACTTCAGAAGGCACTAGACCTGGCAAGCTCGGGCCCCACAAGCAGCCGAACAAGCTGATGAGACCTCAGTTGTGTCAACCATAGATGCTTCATCCCTAGCTATATGGCACCATAGTGCGCAAGGCAGTCCCCTGACATCTTCATTACATCTTTGACTTCAAGTCAGAGCTGAGCTGAAGCAAGCCTTTCCGCTTTAAGTTGAGACTAAAGAAGTCGAACTGATTGAGACAACGACTGCACAGAGGTTGTCTCACACCTGCTGGTGAGTAGCTTCAACTCACTGTCTTCATCAAGACAGGACCTTGGGGTCATCTCGCTGTCCTCAAGATGGTTTGGCTCACTATCTTTCCTAAAGTTCTGCCTGGCTTAAGAGATACGACTCTGAAAGAGAAACAAGGAGACACGTAACAAGTTTCAAAATTATATAAGCAAATAAATGGATCTGTTCTGCATAAGGAACATGTTTTTACAACTACAATTTAAAACAGGTAGTTGTTGCAAACATCCAATCAGATGTAAACAGCAGTGGAGGAAATTATGCCTATCCAAATCTATACTAGAACAAAGTTTGAAGGCTTGAGAAGCATGAACTTACATTACATGTTAACACGGGCTGGACAAAGCCCTTCTCCATGTTGATGGAAAGATAATTCAATAAATTCCCCAAAGAAAATTCTTTGTAAGCGTTGCCATTATTCTACATTTTGCAAAGAGTAAATATGGATCAAATAATATTGGAAGAAATAGAGGATAATGAAGCTCAGGTGCAGACTGATGATACATAATCAAATAGCAATTAATTAAGTACAGCGTTACAAGGCAAAAGGTACTGACAACAGGAATGTAGACATCAACGTGTGCAGTGGCATTGGATTTATTCAACATTTTGGTAAGAGTAAATGTAGATATGATAATTTGGAGAAAGTGGAGGGTAAGGCAGATAAGACGCAGAGTAATGCTAGACAATCAACTATCTCGCGATGCATGTACAGTAATACCACCACCGTCCGTTATTAGTTGTCGCTGAAATGGATGTATCTAGCACTATTAAGTTCTAAATACATCCAATTGATCAACAATTAATTCGATATAGAGGGAGTACATGACAACAGGTACTTACATGAGCAATCCAAAACTTCATGACCATTGTGTTAATTCTACATTTATCTAAGAGTAAATATAGATCTTATAATTTCAAGCAAAGGGAGGATAAAGAAGCGAACATTTACAGTGATGCTACATAATCAAACAACAATGAGTGTAAGTATGCTGACAAAGGGCAAGAGGTACTGACAAGAGCAATGCAGAGCCCAATATTGTCGTGAGATCCTATGATCCTTTGAGCAAGGAGATTCATTTGAAATTAGTTTTCATACAAGAGAGAAGGTAAGGCACATGCAGAAATTTAGGAGTTCAAATTTTGAATTGATATCATAGACAATACCTGACGCTGGGCTGTCAGCAGTTCTAATAGGGGTTTGGCCACTTGAGTAGGGGTAAAGTCTGTTATAGTTGGGCCTGTATTTTCTGTGGCTACTGATCTATCTGATTTAACAGGTATCACTACCTTTTCCAAATGCATAGTTTGTACTCCTTGAGGATCTGCAATCACCCTCTTCCTTTTGGACATCTATTACGAAAGAACAACATTTGACTGGAAAAACATAGTATGATGACACATGGAATAGGTACAGAAAATGGATAGGTATGGCATATACTCATATATGATGCTTAAACTAAGCAGATGGTGTAACAAAGTAGAAGTAATGCAAGAGGTCAGATGCAAAATATGTGCGACCAATACAACCTTGCCAAGTTAGAGCATGCACCTTGATGGGTGAATAAGATAGGCCATCCTCCACCATGCCAAGTTTGTTAGCCAGTGGATTGTTCCGCAATATTCCTCTCGTGCGCCCATTCTCATATTCATTTTGATAATGTTCAATACCTGACATGCATGAAAACATAAAAACAAGTGAGATTATCTTTGTAATGCATAAGTGATAGCTCCAGAAGTGATGATACTTTGCAGATGACAGCTTCGACATATAGTAAAGAAGAACAAGTCGATCTGACCTGACAGATTCAAAATATACTAAGGGAGAATAACTCGACCTGATCAGTCGACCGCAAGAGAAGAGGATCATCTTAAAGAAGAGCATAAGAGCAAGTAGATTGAAGATATATGTCACATCCCTAGTTCTGGCCTGACCTAGGCTATCTTCCATGTGTTGCATCATGTTTAAATTCTTTTGAATTTGAAATGGGGATTGATCAAACCCTACCATCTCTCTAAAAATACTTGGTTCAAACTTAAATCATTTTCAATAAACCCAAAATGCCCTTTGAAAATGTTCATGATTTCTGATAAAGGTGAAAACCCCTGCCAAAAATGATGAACATATTTCTAGGTCATTCCTAGATTTTTGAATTAAATCATATTGTATTTGACTTTGAGCATTTAAACACTATAAATAATTTAAATGCTCAAATAATGTTGGAACTATTTGTGGGCCACTGAAATATTTCAGAAAGTGCTCAGGAATATTTTCAGGATTTATGAAATTGATTTGGTATTTTAAACTAAATCAAAACAA
Source organism: Triticum aestivum (assembly GCF_018294505.1). NCBI lineage: Eukaryota > Viridiplantae > Streptophyta > Magnoliopsida > Poales > Poaceae > Triticum > Triticum aestivum. Next base: position 146,126,854 of record NC_057802.1, read on the forward strand.
ACCTGCAAAATAGAAAAACAGAAAGAATTAGGAAAGGCAGAGAGAGGGACTAACCTGGACGGCCCAGCACTGTGCGGCCCGCTGCCCCATAGTGCCAGTCACCACTAACCTTGCGCCAGAAGGACGCCGCGCGCGTGGTCGCCGCGTGCCGGCACTCGCCTGGGCCACCTCCTGCTTCCGCCGACGCTGGAGGCCTACAACATACGCCACGCAACCCCTTCGACCCCTCTGGCCTATCCACTTCTCCTCTCCCCTCCTCTGCTCTCTCCCCGCAGCGCACCCGAGCGCGCCTGTCGCCACCGTTCGCCATTGCTGCGACCAGAGCCTTCCCCGCGCCTCTCCAACATAACCACGAGCTCCGCCACGACGTCGTCGTCCTCTCCATCGAGTCACGTGGCGCCAGAAGCTCTGCTGCATCTCCAATGCCGCCGATTTCGACCTCGGGTGCCGGTGATCCCCACCATCGTTTCGTCGGACCCCGTGCCTCCCCTGCCTCGCCAGCAGCACCAGAAGAACCGCGGTGAGCCGTTGCACCGTTTCCCCATGCCTCGTTGCCTGATTTGCCCCCTAGCCGCATCAACCACCGGAGCCGAGCGCTCCCCGCCGCCGGCCATGTCGCCGCCGCGGTTGCAACACCCGCACGTCGCACCAGAGCACGTAGGCGTGCTCAGCGCTTCCTTAGGAAGCCGCAGACCCCACCAATTCACCTCGAAACATGCTGTAGCGCCTAACCCGTCGGTGCCCGAGCTCCGGCCGCCGCCGCGAGCTCGCTTCCGACGAGCTCGGTCCACCCCAGCTCTCCCGCTTGCCCGTTAGATGCGCACGACCGCCAGCTCTCCGTAGAACCCAACCGCACCCCAAGCCATGCCCTATAGCGCGAACCCGACGCGTCTCCGCTGCTCGGTTTGGTCGTCGCCGGCCCAACTCCGGTGAGGTGACGTGGCGTCATTAGCCTGAGGCTAATTACCGCGCTAACCTCGCCCTGTGTCACTAATAGACCGGCCCCAACATGCTAATTAACCACGGGGTAAACCCCTGTTTAGATTTAACCTAACCAAAGTGGCCCACGCGTCAGCTTTGACCATGCTGACGTGGCCGTTGACTGGGCCCACACGTCAGCAACCCTAGCCAGTACCGTGACACTGACCAGTGGGACCCACTGGTCAGGTTTGACCTGGGGCAGCCCTGTTGACCCTGCTGACGTCACAGTGTTGCAGTGCTGACGCAATAACTCATTTTCTGGATTTATTATTATTTAGGAAATTCCAAAAAATGCCCTAAACTTCTAAAATTCATAGAAATTCAACCATAACTCAGAATGAAATAAGTTATATATGAAAAATGATCAGAAAAATCCAATCTATCCATCTGTACTAGTTTCATGCATGCTTAAACAACTTAACCTTGCTGTTTAGCTCAAAACATGTTAATGCACTTTATAAACCCCTAACTTGAGTTTGCATTTGAATCTTTGATTCAAATGAGCTCAAACCACCCTGGTTGTAGATGCATTAGCCCAACACACTCATTTTGCCATGTCATATCATGCATCATATTGTTGCATTGCATTAATTGTGCTTTCTCTCTATTGCCGGTACTTCTCCCCTCTCAGTAGACGTGTTCCGCGATGAGTTCGATCACACCGCTGAAGAGCTATACTATCTTCAGAAGTGGCAGGCAAGCATAACCCCCTTGTTCATTCTGATACAATCCCACTCTCTCGCTCCTGCTCTCTTTTACCGTAGTAGGACAACAACGATTCAACTGTTACATGCTGCGGTAGTTGAACCCCTTTCCTCTGCATGACCTGTCATTGCCACAGTAAATAGATGAAACCCACTAGCATGAGTAGGAGTTGTTTGAGCCCTAATGTGCCTACTCATTCATGTTTGTTTGTCATGCCTGCTATTGCTTAGAGTTGTGTCAGGTCTGATTCATCGGGGATGAATTGGAAAGTTGTGAACATGTCCTACTGTGTGAGAGCTAAGTGTGTGAACATGGTTTGGTAAAGGTAGCGGTGAGAGGCCATGTTGGAGTACATGGTGGGTTGTCTCATTGCATCCGTCCTCAGGAACTGAGTTCTGTGTTTGTGATCCATGAACAGTTACTACCACGCATTGGAATGCTTAAGTGCCCCTCTCGACTTATTAATCAACCTGATCTCTGTCCAGGAGTTGCAACTAGTTTCTGGTGTTTGTAGGTAGTGTTAGTAGTCTACCAAGTGGCACCCAGTACAGGTGGGCTTGGGACAGACTAGGCACCGTGGCCGGGTATGCCAAGCGTCGCCCGTTTGGTGGGCTTGGAACCCTATACACATCGTTTGGGGCCGTGAGCGACACCCCGGCCGGATCTCCTTGCGGGTGGAACCCGAATAGGCGATAAACCTGGACGAGAGACTTGTGTGGTTAGTCAGGTCGTGGCCGACTCCCTCGCCAGGCTTCCGCTTGAAGGTTGCCGAGATACACGACATGTACATGGTGGTAAGTGGCGAGAGCGTGTGTGAAGAAGTACACCCCTGCAGGGTTGACATCATCTATTCGAATAGCCGTGTCCGCGGAAAAGGACTTCTAGGTTGCCTGTACAGTTCATAGACAAGTGAAAGTGGATACTCTAAAATGCGCAAGATAAGCGTGAGTGCTATGGATGGCGTTCTCGTAGGGAGACGGGAGCGGATCCATAGTGGTGTATTGATATGGTGAATATGTGGACTCGTGTGCGCCACCTCAAAAGAGTTACTTGTAGTCGTAGGTTAGGATAGCCACCGAGTCAAAGCTGGCTTGCTGCAGTTTAACTCCACCACCCCCTTTGTTGATACCGATGCATATGTAGTTAGTTCTGATGTAAGTCTTGTTGTGTACATTTGTACTCACGTTTGCTTATTTTATGTTTTGCAGAGAGACGTCAGTCTCGCTAGTAGTTCCGTGTGGACTTCGACGTTTAGCTTGTTTCCTCAGCTACGATCTTGTGCCCTCGGCAGGATCTAGTAGATAGTCAGGCTTCTCAGCCTGTTTTCATTTGTAGATGTCTGTACTCAGACATGTTAAGCTTCCGCATGTGCTTTGTCTTGTATGCTCTGAATGTTGGGTCATCAGACCCATGTTTGTAATATCTGGCTCTTCGGAGCCTAATGAATAAATACTTTGAGTCATAGAGTCTTGCTGTGATACCATGTTGTATTTGCACATATCGAGCATATTGTGTGTATGATTGAAATGCTTGGTATGTGTGGGATCCGACAATCTAGTTGTTTATCCTTGGTAGCCTCTCTTATGGGGAAATGTAGTCTTGTGCTTCCATGAGCCATAGTAGTCCGCTACAGCCCGGTTCACCGGAGTCCTGCTAGCCCAGCACTACTGCTCCGGAACACTTGACTGGCCGGCATGTGATTCACTTCGTTCCTGTGCCTGTCCCTTCGGGGAAATGTCACGCGGTGACATCCGGAGTCCTGCCTAGCCTGCTACAGCCCGGGTTCCCGGAGTCCTGTTAGCCCAGTGCTACAGCCCGGATTCACACGCTGCTGACCGACATGCTCGATGTTGATTCATGTATGCCTGTCCCCGTAAGTTAGTGCCACTTTGGGTTCACGACTAGTCATGTCGGCCCGGGTTCTCTGTCATATGGATGCTAGCGACACTATCATATACGTGAGCCAAAAAGCGCAAACGGTCCCGGGCCAGGTAAGGCGACACCCGTGGGAATACCGTACGTGAGGCCGCAAAGTGATATGAGGTGTTACATGCTAGATCGGTGTGACTTAGAATCGGGGTCCTGACAGCGTTGGTATCAGAGCCTGACTGCCTGTAGGATTACCAAGCCAAACTGGTCGAAGTTGAGTCTAGAAATGCTTTAGGTATATAAGGGAATTGATTGTGGAAGGGAATGTAAGGCTCTTTTTGCTCCTTATACCTTATGCCCTTCTGATCTGAGTCACCCTCTTCTTTTCTGCGGGGATTAAGAACTAGGCTTTCTCATCTTCTATCAGGATCACGTGTTACTAATCCGTAGACTTATAGGAATGATGGATTCAAGCCCCAGTTCAGTTCCTACTACTTCCGTGTGTTCATAGCTGGCCTCAGAACCTTGATATTGTGATGTTGAGTGGTTATGCCACCATTTTGCAGGATGTCTCGAATCTTTTTCGAGCATTTACAGCCGTTATGCTGTCCGAGTCATTCCAGGTTTCTAAACAATCTTTTGCATTTGCAATCCCTTCCTTCCATTCCCGATGTCCCTTTGGGACAGTTCAACCACACTAATCAGTGTGTTGAGGTACTCCATTGCCTCGACTTATATGTTGGAGCTAGTATCATGACCCTAGGAGTCTTAGAGGATCACCTAATAATCTAGCCATGTTTTGTGTTCCCAGTGTGATGATTCTGGCCATCTTTCTCGAAAGTATCCCGTGATGCCATTTAGTTGGTAGGTATTCTACTCCTGGGTTTTTAAACCCGAGATTCACCCTACCTACTTCATGTTGATAGTGTTTGCTAGTTCCTTTAGGATATTAGTAACCTTTGCGATAGTCCTCGAGGTCCGTGGTATCTCCTTCTTCCAAATACCATGAACTTCTTATGGCAGAAGTTCTCTTGAACCAAAAGATCACAACCAGAGTGCTCTTGACGAGTTCTCCATTCAAATTGTGAATCTGCCAGTCCTTCTTCTTCTGCATGGGTTATCCGGAAGAAATATGTTGAACTTGTTCGACATGCTAAACCATGCATCCACAACTCAGAAAAACATATGTTCCTTTGAGTTGTACCTCTTTAGTTATTTTCTGGCCCTCGTCTATCAATTGATAGTCAAGAGTATGTGTGCAATCGTGCTCATTGGTGCCTATTATTCTTGTGGTCCGTCAAGCCATTCTATTCTGGATGGCTAGGAGAAACAAACTCCGGTACCTCGTCCATATCTAGGATTGGGCCAAAGTAGTTGCATTCCACAGATCAAAATGCCAATCCAGTTTTTGTTTTGTTCTACCTTGGAGTGTTACCATCTTTATGTCAAGAGTGTCATGAGAGTTGCACCACCTCTTATGAATTCTTGATTGAGTGATACTCCTCGCCATCATCATTCATTCCTCGGTCTCCGTGTTATTATAACCGGAATACTGACAAGCGAATTGTGATGTGTGAAATCAATACTCCTAGCAACTCTGTTGCTTGGTAGTTAATGGACAATATTCTCATTCTTAGCATGTTGGTTATTGAATCATCATCCTAAGATGGATCGTGCTACCTAGTCCATTTTCCCTGGTGCACCCTTCGATCAAGAGTTAAGATTGTGTCAATCCTTGCCTAATTGATCATATCGTCCTTCCCTTAAAAGCAAGATTGTTCTCGAGCTTAGTGACATATCGGTGGTTCGTGATTTCCGTATATCTTCTCGGAAGTATAACCAGGTTGTCACCTGATCGCTATGTTGAGTTTGTGATCAAGTTGGTTTTCCTCCAAACCACCCATTCTCCAAGATTCTGTGTTGGATACCCTGAACTAGTCGGTTGAGCTAAACAACAACTTGGAGAGTTGGAAGATGAAAGCTTGTCCCACTTAGTTCATTTCATAAGGGATATCCTTGTGTTTTGTGTGTGTGTTGAAGAAAGATGATATCTTCATCGATTGATCCTCGTGATCAATTGTTGGATCTATTGTCCTGTCCAAACATTGATTTGAGTGTGGGCTATCGTCAAATCAAATCAGAACCAACGATGTTCGTAATGTTGTCTTACTCGTGGTTGTCTCCTCGAGCATACACCATTATATCCTTTGGGTCTGACCAATGCTATCACCTTGTTCACATGATTGTGGAATTCCATTTATATGGAACCTCGATAAATGTTGTTGAGCCCATCGACAACATCCTTAGTTTCTCCATGATTCATGTTGAACATTAAGCTAGTGTTGGAAACTTGTGTAAGCATTTTCTTCATGATCCGTTCGTGAAGCATATGTTTGGATGAAAGTAGTGACTTCCTCGAATTCATGTGCATTTGGTGCAAGTTGCCGCTGTGAGTTCAAGAAAGATTGTTTTTGTTTCCTCTGGTACCATCCCAAGTCAATTATGCATGTGCGAATGTATTCTATGGTTTGGTAGATTAATTACCTCCACTCCATATGTATTCCCTAGCACACCAAGCCACTGATTGATTTGTTCAAAGAAAAGAAGTTCATGCACTAATCCTGAAGGGCCCGGATGGATATGCACAAGACTCGGTCATCTCAATGATGGTTCCCAATCAGAACTCGGTAGTGTATTGTTGTAAGACTACCATGTGGTCATGCTTGTCTGGGACAGCGTGTTCACAGGTTGTAGCAGAACCAGCTCATGTTTTGGAGCTTGCTATCGTAGCTCATCTCTCGAGAATCTCGCAACGTCATCTCGTTGACTTGTGTTGCAACCTTTCTTTTCTAGATGTGTTGTCTGAAAAAAATCATGTTACCAACCAGATCTGAATCTCAGGCAGATATGATGGTTGGAACATTTCCAAGATCTATGATGTAGGTCCCGACAAGGTTGATGTTCTGGCCGACACACCTAGCCGGAAGATCTATTATTGTAGTATCTTGAATGAGCAATTCGACCATCTTCTCAATGAGGATTATGTATGACTTATTCCACAAGTTGTTCCTTTTGGATTTTTGTGCTTCCGAAGTCCGACCTTTACTTGATGGCCATGTTGGTGTTTTAAGCATTGACCGTGGTACCTAGTACATCAAGGAGAACATTAGAAGCGGAGTGCTAAATGTCTCTCGGTCGATCATCCAGATTTGCTTCTTTGGCATTGCTAAGGAAAAATCTGGGAAAGTGTTGTCCTCCTTTGCACCTGCATCCTCCATCACCGTTCATCATGGTAGTATGATGTGTTGCCAGGATCCTCGGCATGGATGTTGGTAAAACCTTGATGAATATGGAAATGCACAAGTTCTTGAAAGCACGCTCAATCACAAGGTTATATCATTGATATCAACTGGAATGTGCCTTCCATTTGCCGAGTTGTTCTATAACCATAGTTTCCTTTCCAAATTGAGCGTGCCATTCTTTTGAATTCTTTCAAACGATCATTTGTAAATTGCCTTAGGCTGGTATGAAGAGTTTCAATGATCTCAGGATCAAAAGTAATTCTTTTTTCCACTTAAGGGAATGTTTCTGCAAGTCACCTTCCTTAAGATGTCTCCTTATGATATCATGGCAACTCAACTCCTCGCTACGTCATGATCGAGCGTGGAATTGTTTCCTACCAAATTGAGCCACCGCCTTCTATTTCCTATCACCCCGATGAGTGTCTCGTGTCTTAGCTCAAGAGATATTCCTACGTCTCATTCCGTGAGTTGATCCTAAGTTGTTCGATCTTTGAGGAGATCGATCCTTTTAGAGTTTTCCTTTCTACTCGTTGTCATGTTGGATGTAGTTCTCAAAGCAAGATGTCGAGATCAAGGTGATGCAATGAATCAACACCCTCGAGAAAGATATCAGGATCGTGAAGATTGTGTTAGCTTGTCTCCCTCTGTCTTCTTACCTCATGTCTTGAATCTCGGGATGAGATTCTTGTTTAGTGGGGGTGAGTTGTCACATCCCTAGTTTTGGCCTGACCTAGGCTAGCTTCCATGTGTTGCATCATGTTTAAATTCTTTTGAATTTGAAATGCGGATTGATCAAACCCTAGCATCTCTCTAAAAATACTAGGTTCAAACTTAAATCATTTTCAATAAACCCAAAATGCCCTTTGAAAATGTTCATGATTTCTGATAAAGGTGAAAACCCCTTCCAAAAATGATGAACATATTTCTAGGTCATTCCTGGATTTTTAAATTAAATCATATTGTATTTGACTTTGAGCATTTAAACACTAAAAATAATTTAAATGCTCAAATAATGTTGGAACTATTTGTGGGCCACTGAAATATTTCAGAAAGTGCTCAGGAATATTTTCAGGATTTATGAAATTGATTTGGTATTTTAAACTAAATCAAAACAAACCTGCAAAACAGAAAAACAGAAAGAATTAGGAAAGGCAGAGAGAGAGGGACTAACCTGGACGGCCCAGCACTGTGCGTCCCGCTGGCCCACAGTGCCAGTCACCACTAACCTTGCGCTAGAAGGAAGCCGCACGCATGGTCGCCGCGTGCCGGCACGCGACCGAGCCACCTCCTGCTTCCGCCGATGCCGGAGGCCTGCAGCATACCCCACGCAACCCCTTCGACCCCTCTCGCCTATCCACTTCTCCTCTCCCCTCCTCTGCTCTCTCCCCGCAGCGCACCCGAGCGCGCCTGTCGCCGTCGTTCGCTGTTGCCGCGACCATAGCCTTCCCCGCGCCTCTCCGACGTAACCACGAGCTCCGCCACGACGTCGTCGTCCTCTCCATCGAGTCACGCGGCACCAGAAGCTCTGCTGCATCTCCAACGTCGCCGATTTCGACCTCGGGTGCCAGTGATCCCCACCATCGTTTCGCCAGACCCCGTGCCTCCCCTGCCTCGCCAGCAGCACCAGAAGAACCGCGGTGAGCCGTTGCACCGTTTCCCCCATGCCTCGTTGCCTGATTCACCCCCTAGCCGCATCAACCACCAGAGCCGAGCGCTCCCCGCCGCCGGCCATGTTGCCGCCGCGGTTGCAACACCCGCACGTCGCACCAGAGCACGTAGGCATGCTCAGCTCTTCCTCAGGAAGACGCAGACCCCACCAGTTCGCCTCGAAACGCGCTGTAGCGCCTAACCCGTCGGTGCCCGATCTCCGGCCGCCGCCGCGAGCTCGCTTCCGACGAGCTCGGTCCACCCCAGCTGCTCCCGCTTGCCCGTTAGATGCGCACGACCGCCAGCTCTCCGTAGAACCCAACCGCGCCCCAAGCCATGCCCTGTAGCACGAACCCGATGCGTCTCCGCCGCTCGGTTTGGTCGTCGCCGGCCCAACTCCGGTGAGGTGACGTGGCGTCATTAGCCTGAGGCTAATTACCGCTCAAACCTCGCCCTGTGTCACTAACAGACCGGCCCCACCATGCTAATTAACCACGGGGTAAACCCCTGTTTAGATTTAACCTAACCACAGTGGCCCACGCGTCAGCTTTGACCATGCTGACGTGGCCGTTGACTGGGCCCACACGTCAGCAACCCTAGCCAGTACCGTGACACTGACCAGTGGGACCCACTGGTCAGGTTTGACCCGGGGCAGCCCTGTTGACCCTGCTGACGTCACAGTGACGTAGTGCTGATGCAATAACTCATTTTCTGGATTTATTATTATTCAGGAAATTCCAGAAAATGCCCTAAACTTCTAAAATTCATAGAAATTCAACCATACCTCAGAATGAAATAAGTTATATATGAAAGTTGATCAGAAAAATCCAATCTATCCATCTGTATAGGTTTCATGCATGCTTAAACAACTTAACCTTGCTGTTTAGCTCAAAACATGTTAATGCACTTTATAAACCCATAACTTGAGTTTGCATTTGAATCTTTGATTCAAATGAGCTCAAACCACCCTGGTTGTAGATCCATTAGCCCAACACACTCATTTTGCCATGTCATATCATGCATCATATTGTTGCATTGCATTGATTGTGCTTTCTCTCTATTGCTGGTACTTGTCCCCTCTCAGTAGACGTGTTCCGACGATGAGTTCGATGACACCGATGAAGAGCTATACTATCTTCAGAAGTGCCAGGCAAGAAAAGCCCCCTTGTTCATTCTGATACAATCCCACTCTCTTGCTCCTGCTCTCTTTTACTGCATTAGGCCAACAATGATTCAACTGTTACATGCTGCGGTAGTTGAACCCCTTTCCTCTACATGACCTGTCATTGCCACAGTAAATAGATGATACCCACTAGCATGAGTAGGAGTTGTTTGAGCTGTGCCTACTCATTGATGCTTGTTTGTCATGCCTGCTATTGCTTAGAGTTGTGTCAGGTCTGATTCATCGGGGATGAATTGGAAAATTGTGAACATGTCCTACTGTGTGAGAGCTAAGTGTGTGAACACAATTTGGTAAAGGTAGCGTTGAGAGGCCATGTAGGAGTACATGGTGGGTTGTCTCATTGCAGCCGTCCTCAGGAACTAAGTTCTGTGTTTGTGATCCATGAACAGTTACTACCACGCATTGGAATGCTTAAGTGCCCCTCTCGACTTATTAATCAACCTGATCTCTGTCCAGGATTTGCAACTAGTTTCTGGTGTTTGTAGGTAGTGTTAGTAGTCTACCAAGTGGCACCCGGTACAGGTGGGCTTGGGACAGACTAGGCACCGTGGCCGGGTACGCCAAGCGTAGCTCGTTTGGTGGGCTTGGAACCCTGTACACATCTTTTGGGGCCGTGAGCGACACCCCGGCCGGATCTCCTTGCGGATGGAACCCGAATAGGCGATAAACCTGGACGAGAGACTTGTGTGGTTAGTCAGGTCGTGGCCGACTCCCTTGCCAGGCTTCCGCTTGAAGGTTGCCGAGATACACGATGTGTACATGGTCGTAAGTGGCGAGAGCGTGTGTGAAGAAGTACACCCCTGCAGGGTTGACATCATCTATTTGAATAGCCATGTCAGCGGAAAAGGACTTCTGGGTCGCCTGTACAGTTCATAGAGAAGTGAAAGTGGATACTCTAAAATGCGCAAGATAAGCGTGAGTGCTATGGATGGCATTCTCGTAGGGAGATGGGAGCGGATCCATAGTGGTGTATTGATATGGTGAATATGTGGACTCGTGTGCGCCACCTCAAAAGAGTTACTTGCAGTCGTAGCTTAGGATATCCACCGAGTCAAAGCTGGCATGCTGCAGTTTAACTCCACCACCCCCTTTGTTGATACCGATGCATATGTAGTTAGTTCTGATGTAAGTCTTGTTGAGTACATTTGTACTCACGTTTGCTTATTTTATGTTTTGCAGAGAGACGTCGGTGTCGCTAGTAGTTCCGTGTGGACTTCGACGTTTAGCTTGTTACCTCAGCTACGATCCTGTGCCCTCGGCAGGATCTAGTAGATAGTTAGGCTTCTCAGCCTATTTTCATTTGTAGATGTCTGTACTCAGACATGTTAAGCTTTCGCATGTGCTTTGTCTTATATGCTCTGAATGTTGGGTCATCAGACCCAGGTTTGTAATATCTGGCTCTTCGGAGCCTAATGAATAAATACTCTGAGTCGTAGAGTCTTGTTGTGATGCCATGTTGTATTTGCACATATCGAGCATATTGTGTGTATGATTGAAATGCTTGGTATGTGTGGGATCCGACAATCTAGTTGTTTATCCTTGGTAGCCTCTCTTATGGGGAAATGTAGTCTTGTGCTTCCATGAGCCATAGTAGTCCGCTACAGCCCGGTTCACCGGAGTCCTGCTAGCCCAGCACTACTGCTCCGGAACACTTGACTGGCCGGCATGTGATTCACTTCGTTCCTGTGCCTGTCCCTTCGGGGAAATGTCACGCGGTGACATCCGGAGTCCTGCCTAGCCTGCTACAGCCCGGGTTCCCGGAGTCCTGTTAGCCCAGTGCTACAGCCCGGATTCACACGCTGCTGACCGACATGCTCGATGTTGATTCATGTATGCCTGTCCCCGTAAGTTAGTGCCACTTTGGGTTCACGACTAGTCATGTCGGCCCGGGTTCTCTGTCATATGGATGCTAGCGACACTATCATATACGTGAGCCAAAAGGCGCAAACGGTCCCGGGCCAGGTAAGGCGACGCCCGTCGGAATACCATGCGTGAGGCCTCAAAGTGATATGAGGTGTTACATGCTAGATCGGTGTGACTTAGAATCGGGGTCCTGACAATATTACAAGTCTTTCTACACAATGTCGGTTGGCCACCCATGATGAACCAGAGCGCACAGAGAAATACTATTTCTTCCGGTCTCTCCATATGTGGCTCACATGCATTTCAAAACTAAAGTAGGAACATTTAGCTGACCAATTAAACATCTCTCAGTTTTACTAATATCAGCATAATATCATATTTGAATTTGTACAACTAAGCTTGTTTAGCTCGATGGGTGGAGCAGTGCTATTACGACACGAACCACGTAGGCTGATCGTGGTCATCATAAAATGGGGAAACCGTAAGCATGATGAGTATAGTGTTGACCGTGGCAGTGGGATGGCAGATCTGGAGCTGCAAACCGCGCAAAGGGTAGTTAGCAACCGATATTTGCATTGAAATAACAACTAAGATTTGGTATGGACAAGAAAGTACAGTCAACAAGTGACAAAGAAATGCAATTGTAATGTCTCTCTATATGTCGCGACATGCATTTGGAAACTCAAGCGAGACCTTTAGTGAACCAATTAAATGTGTCTGTTAACTAATATCAGTATCATATCACAATCATATTTGAACAACTAAGCTTTGGAATTTTGAGTGTTGTGTTGTTTAGCTCGAAGGGTGGAGTAATGCTAGTATGACAGAAAGCACCTACGCAGATCATAGTAGAGTAGATAAAAGGGGAAAACCCTAAGCATGAAGAGTAAAATCAGGAAAGTGGAACTAGCTGGACCAGTGGGTGGCGCACATGCTTTTCGAAACGAATATAGGAACATTAGGTGACCAATTAAACATTCTCCGTTTTAGTAATATGAGCATCATGTCAGATTCGTATTTCAACACGTAAGCTTTGGAATTATGAGTGGCATGTTGTTTCGCTTGATGGGTTGAGGTCTTGAGGAGCAGTGCTAGCACGACACGAAGCAGTGAAGCACCTACGATGATGGTAGTGAATATAAAGGGGGGAAACGATAAGCTTTACGAGTATAGTGACCGTGACATGGCGGATCTGAAGGTGCAAACCGGACAAAGCTATTTTGCACCCAATGTTTGCATTCAACTAGCCACTACGATTTGGTACTGACAAGAAAAGTATAGTAAACAATTTAAGATCCATTTTCCGGGTGAGATCAATAACTTAAGCACATATGGAAGAGTACCACCTCTCTCGCGACGCTGTGTAGGCCCCTGCTGATACGTGGAGGGTGCTACGGGTGCGATGGCTGTCGGCGGCGGGGAAGAAGACTTTAGAAGGTAGACAGCCGAGTTGGGGGATAAATCATGTTGTCGTGGACGAGGCGGTCGTAGGAGCGGCAACGACAAAGTGGACGACGGCGCCGATGCAGCGAGACGACGCGATGAAAGGATCTTGGTCCCGCGCCGTGGATGAGAGATGTCCATCTCTTGCAGTGGACGACGGGGTAGGGGTAGCGGCTTCGGCAAGGTGGAGGATGGGGTGGCGGACGGAGGAGGCTGGCCACAGTGGGGAGGTTGTCGTGGCACCGATGGTGTATGAATGGGAAAATGGAGGGGAAGGGGGGATCTCAAACTTTGGGACGCGCCTGTCTGAAATGTGGCAAAGTTACGAACTTATCCCCCGTTTAAAATTTCGGACATCACGTCGGTTGGGGATAGGACAGTAATCTCGCATCTCCCAAATATTTGCCGGTAACAATTTTGGGCGAGGAGAGGGTGTTTTGCTGCCCATGGTTGGCGCCCACGGTGTAAGAACGGGGCTGACAGGTAGGGCGGTTGTGTCACGTCTGAGGGAAGTTACACATCTGCCCCTATTTAAAATATTAGCCTACATCGATTTCGGACGAGGAGAGTTTGTTTTGTCGCCCATCATGGATGAATGGGGAATGGAGGGAGAGACACATGTATTTCGGACGAGCTTGAATCAAATGTGTTTTGTCGCCCACGTTTGGCGCCCACCATGTCTGAATGGGCTCAGAGGCCGTCGTGTCACATCTGATTGAAGTAACTAGCCTACCCCTATCGACAGCAGTGTAAATCCGGTCGATAAGGATGTCAAGTGTCAGGGGTAGACAGTAATTTCCATCTCGCAAACACTTGCTTCGGGCAGCCCACAAATGATAGTGGGTGTTTAGCCGCTTCGTTCAAAACTTGGGAGAATTAGCATTCACGTTTGCCCTGGGCCTTGGCAACTAAATCCAAATCCAATTTTTATTCGATTACGAATATCCACAGATAATTCTACGTTTTGTTATTTATTTCTTCAAAACCAGAACAAAGATTTATTCCACCTTTATATATGATTATGATTTAGAAATGCCGTGATCTTCGAATTCAGTAGGTTGGATACACTTTGAGTCAAATAGTTATTTCATCCAATACAATATGGTCACACGAAAAATAGTTCACCTTATGTCAATCATACAAGTACTGAGGATTACCTCGCCTAAAAAAATCAGATCATTACAACACATGGATAACATAGGGGGTCTGACAACATAATCCATTCAGAGACATGACACAACATGCAAGTACAATAAACTAATGACAATTTCAACTGCTATATGAAGAAGAACTGGGATTACCCTGGGCTTCAGATAGCAGAAGCAGTAGGACCTCCTCCGTCTTCAAATGCAACATTCTTACTTCCTCCAATTGTTGGGTTGCTTGCATAATGCATGCAGCTAATTGCATAATTTCCAGCTTCAAGATCGAGATTACCTCATTCATGGCAGCCACACCATCTCTTTCTGCCTCTAGTAGAGCCTCAAGAACTATAATATCTGTGCTCAGACCGCTCTCCGGCAGTGTTGCCTCTGAACTGCTACCATCTGGTAACATGGATGGCGCACTGTTTCCACAAATAGATTCTGGGGTTGTACATTGTGTCCTGGTGTGAATGGCATCCTGAAAGGTTTCCGCTGGACATATGTAAGAGATAGTTATCGCATGATTCAAGCAGTAAGCTTACATGGTAAACGACATATGAATTATTGCCGAGCATGGCAAGCTATATTTAAATGGTTCGAAGCAGCATCAGCCGAAAAGAAATTAAAATGGTAGGATGAAACTAGGGATGTAAGTGGCAAATAAACAACATCCGCCAGTCCCATCTAGTTAGTTTTTGCTAGCTCCCTGGTTCATTTTCCTCAAAAAACAAAAACTCTTTTGAACTATCATACCACTAGCGGACTTTAATCGGGATTAAACGGGACCCAGTTGACATCCCTAGTTGAAAGGGAGTGTACCACCACTATATTCAAGTTGCCAAGGCATCTAAGCAGTTGAAATAATCTGAGAAAGCACTTAACAGTGTGGCCTCATATGAACTACGAAGACAGTCTTGTGATGAAGTTCAAAGGAAAATTTAAGGACTCAAATGAACTAGGCATGCATTTCTTTACGATAGTACAGCAGGCACTGCTGACATATTGGCCAACTCAGGTATAGCGTAACAAGTAACAAACAAGCATTCGAATCAAGCAATACAGCAAAGCAGAAAACTAAACTATTTGTTATTCTGTAGGATTACAGGTTGAGGGCACAAGCCAAGAAAGCAGCCCACACGCATTACATTTCACATGTACTAAAACACACAAGCTTCCATTTGTTGCTGTGAAGCCTCGCTGCTGTTGCAATGTTCTTTGAAGATTGACAACAAATGTATCCAAACAGGGCCATGGGTTGAAACGTGCCTATAACGGCACTTTGTAGAGTAGTCGTTTCTTGGTAGGGCTGGTTGGTAAGAGCATGTACAATGGTTGATAAGGTTGTCTTATCTTAAGTCTGCCACGTATGCAAGTGGTAGTAGTTTCTTGGCATTATTAGTGGTTTCTTGCATTATTAGGGTTTCTTGTAAGGAACAATGTACTACTAGCGACAAAAGGCGATTCTAGGTTGCGTTGTACGCCAACGAGTACTACTAGTGGTCGCGGGAGTGTATACCTCGTTTTGTGGGTTCGATCCCGGCCGAACGCACGGCGGCCTTTTTTTTAAATAGTAACTTCGCTGCGAGCCAATATTTTACACGGGTAGTTTGAGTTTTGAAGTCAAACGGATGTGCGGCACCACAATCTGGGTGCACTGGATAGCCTAGCCACGTGAACGGGTTTTCCTTCCCAGCATCTCGTGGCTCACGTGCTCACCCTAGCCGCACCTCGCTTGCAGCTTCCTCATCAGCTTGTAGCATATTTAAACTAGCGCCTCCCAATTAAGCCCGAGGAGCCGGAAAAGCCTGGCGGGGCATTGGGAACTGTGCAATATGGCTATGTACGTAAAGTGCTCTACTACTACTCTGTAGCTTGTGGCATTGCACGCATGGACTTCACTCCATTATCGGCTCTACTATAAAAGAAATTCCTCTTGACGTGTATTTTTTAAATGGAGGCAAAAGCTTTGCTTCATCTCATTCATAAAGAAGGAACCACTAACAAAGTTCGACGAAATACATTACACCTCCACAAATGGAAGCGAAAAGCCTAGTCTCGCTGTATCAAATAACTCAAATGTTCTGCCTCCGCAGTAACCATCACTGATAAACAGGATGCTAGTGTGTGCGTGAGAGGAGCGGCTGAGTAGGCTAGCTACGTGAGAGGAGCGGCTGAATAGAGCACCGAGAATACCCACTAGGCCACTACACAGGTGTACTTTCCCTGCATTGATAGTACAACGATGGTTCTAGAGAACAGTAGTAGTACCCTCCACTTCCAACTGTAGCTCCTTGGCCCTGAGATTCAAGAGTTCAAAATTGGTGCACTATACTAGAAGTATAGTACATAGAACTAGTAGTACCCTCGCACTACTAGTTGAGAAAGCAGTACTAGTACTGCTACAGTACGAGTATGTACTCCTCCGTCACATAATGTAAGACGTCTTTGACAGTAGTTGGCGTGTACAAAAAATAGCAAAAACATACCCAAAATTTCTTAATCCATGCCAAAAACTACTAGCTAGTGCCAAAAATTTCTTACTAGTGATATTATTTACAGTATAATGCAATCCCATAACGTCCCATAATGCTAGTACTAGTAGTAAAAATAGCCTCACCCCTTCTCTACAGTTGGAAGGAACAATCTACAGTTGGAAGGGACGAGGCCCTGCGGTTACTACGCTCTTATCTCCTCCTCGCCAGTTCCCTCCCCCCGAAGAGAAGGCAGTTCGTCGCTGCTCCCATGGATTCGGCAGGCGGTTTTCCTCATCAGGGCTGGGAGACTTTGGACGACGATCCTCTGGGAGAAATCGCACGCCGCTCCGACGTCCTCACCGCCGCAAGACTCGGTGCTTCCTGCACCAACTATTTCAAGATGGTGCTTAAAATGGCATGGCAAAAGGCCATGCTTGTTGGTCTTCCATGCGTCCTCGAGGAGAAGGTTCTTCTATGGGACAATCCTTCGAACAGTCCACCACTCCCTGGCCATGGTTGCACGTTGACTCCGCTAGAGTTGCCGACGTTGAGAGGTAGTCGGATTTTGTCCGATGAGCAGGTCGGTAATGGAGTTTGATCATGTAGTACTTAGTTATTCCATTTCCATCCTATAATTTCTCCGCTGCCCACCGTCTTATATATAGGTCTGGGTCGGTGCCTACGAAGATTGGCTTGCATACCCGGCCGGATACCACCATCATTTTGCACAACATCCACAGCAGTGCGGCCATTCCGGTAGACCCCTTCTCCACCATTGGGATCGGCCTTGCGGACTGGCTGGGCTTGAATACGTATGATGATGCCTACAGGAGATTGAAGAAGATACCAATTGCGGACCCGCCGACAAAGCGATGCGGCTACGATGATTACTATCTCATCGCGGTGTTCGACGTAAGGATTGCCATCAATGCAAGAGGCAGTAACGGCAGAGGCTGGCGCATGTTGGCGGCGGCAGATTTGTACCCCTACACGTTTGAAGATGCCGTGCGCCATCTAGGTCGCATCTTCGCAGTGACAAGCCAGGGGACTTGTTTCATCTGGTTGCCATCCTATGGTACGGGAGATTACAAACGGAATGCACAAACATCATTTGCATCCCTAACGGTACTCCATTATTTTGCAGGGACCAGTCATCCCACGATCAAAATAAGATCGCCGATCCTGGATGTGCATTTGCTTCCGCGATTCGGTCTAACCTGGAACCTTGTAGCTGACTTTGGCATATTGGGATCAACTATCTTAGCAGTCATTACCCATGGTACCATTGATGTTCAACATGGTCACACAATCTACCACGATTGGACCGTCACCATCTACCCAGGTATTCCATTTTTTAACCCTCTCGCCTTCTCTTCCATTGTTGTACTAGTACTCTACTTACATACTAGTAGGAGTACTTTTTACCTTGGAGGACGCGCATAGCTAGCTAGGCCCTTGAAGACTTGAACCCACTAGCTGCCACCATTTTTGTATTTCCATGTCTTACTATCTCATCCATGTAGCCAAGAGTGGCTATATATAATAAGCAATATACCGGAGTAGTACTATTTGCTGCACAGTATTACTGACCGCCATATTTGAGCACAACATTATTATGCATGGACCTTGACTCTGTACGTCACCATGTGTCCAGATCTGAGATGATGCATGTACCAGATGAGCGGCGCCGAGTTCAACCCCCGTGATGCTACGTGGGTGCCGAGAAACACTCTTGGAGAGTACTCACTTTTCATTGGGGACAGCTACCCCATTGTGAAGCGGATGCCACCTTCCGTGCATGACACGGAAGGCCTGCCGTTCATGAAGCATGGTTGTGTCTTCAGTGCGCAC
The DNA here is from genome assembly GCF_018294505.1 of Triticum aestivum. Lineage (NCBI taxonomy): Eukaryota > Viridiplantae > Streptophyta > Magnoliopsida > Poales > Poaceae > Triticum > Triticum aestivum. The sequence continues at coordinate 146,145,317 of NC_057802.1, forward strand.
CGCCGGATGAACGACATGCTGGGACACGCTATCCCTAATTTATGCCGCTTCAGGTTGGATGAGTCTCCATCGTGTGGAACCGGATTAGAAAGCTGCAACAATGATTCCCGTTGCCCACCGCTATGGATCGTGCCATCCATGAAGAACACCTGGGACTGGAACCTGGAGGAGGACATGTAGCCCATCTATAACGTGTAAGTGGAGTACGGTAAATTGTGAACGGTAGCACTATGAATATATGTAGACCAGTCGTGCACAAATTTATCACATTAATTGGAGATGAACTTGTGTGGCATACTGGCATTTGTCCTTTAGAATTTATTACTAGTAAATGTGTTATGTGTACGTGCAACTTGTGTGGTTGTTGCACGGGCTCCAACACGCTCTTTGAGAAAAAAGGTGGCACAACTTTGGATATACGTGATGTGGCGGCATCATACAGTAGCATCGTTCGCTATAGTTGTAGTACGCTCCTACTAGGACGACAACTCCTATAAAACCTTGTGCTTGTCTCTTTGCCTCTTCGGGAGGTTCAACAGTTCGTACTCGTGTGAACCTTGCACTTGGCTCTTCGCCTCTTCGGAAGGTCCAACAATGATGATACTATAGTACACATTATGCTTTTGGCAATCTGACACCGATTGAACTGCTGCACGTCCACCGCGAGGGCGAGGGAGAGGGAGAGGGAGAGGGAGAGGGCGCTGTAGTCAAAACCCTCTCCTCGTCCTGCAAACCACCGCGCGCGTGGGCGAGGGAGAGGCGTAGTAAGCAAGCTTCTCCTCGTTCGGCAAGTTGATGGGACACATCAAAGCAGTACTAGTACTAGTCCATACTGCGTCCGTTCCTGTTAATATGGCTTAATTTGAAATGAGAAAAATACACTGGCGGTCAACGTATGTAACAATACGCTCTTTACGGTCACCATATATAGTTTTGCGGTGATTATACGATCACTAGCTCATCGTAGAGCACCATATTGCGCCCTACTGACTGGCCACATAGTCGACGTGGCACTTTGTTGACTGGTTAAATTGTCACTTGGTTTCTGGGTCCCACCTGTCAGTTGGCAGAGCAAAGAAATCAGCTAAAAAACAAAGAGTGTAGTACATCTACACTTCCAATGCATTTAGACTTTAATCTAAATCGATATTGATTGACTAATGCACCAACTTGTGCTCTAGGTATAGGCTACATGTCTATCCTTAATTACAGCATGCAACGACCTTCATTTAATCTTCTTCTCTCAATGGTCGCATGCACACATAAGTCTGCTACTTTTGGGCGTTAATTTTGCCCTGGTCAATGTGTAAATCTCTAAATGTACAGTCTTTCACGGACGTAGGGAGTGTTGGGTAACGTAGCAGAAATTCAAAATTTTCTACGCATCACCAAGATCAATCTATGGAGTAATCTAGCAACGAGGGGAAGGGGAGTGAATCTACATACCCTTGTAGATCGCGATGCGGAAGCGTTGCAAGAACGCGGATGAGGGATTCGTACTCGTAGCGATTCAGATCGCGGTTGATTCCGATCTAAGCACCGAAAGAACGGTGCCTCCGCGTTCAACACACGTGCAGCCCGGTGACGTCTCCCACGCCTTGATCCAGCAAGGAGAGAGGGAGAGGTTTGGGAAGACTCCATCCAGCAGCAACACGACGGCATGGTGGTGGTGGAGGAGCGTGGCAATCCCGCAGGGCTTCGCCAAGCACCGTGGGAGAGGAGGAGGAGGGAGAGGGGTAGGGCAGCACCAAAAGGAGACGTTCTCATGTCTATGGCAGCCCCAAAACCTCAATATATATAGGGGAGGGGGAGGGCTGCGCCCCCATCTAGGGTTTCCCCCCTCAAGGGGTGCGGCCAGCCCTAGATGGGGCTTGGGGGGCGGCCAAAGGGGGGAGGAGTGCCTCCCAAGTCAAGTGGAGGCCCTCCCCCTTAGGGTTTCCCCTCTCCCATGCGCATGGGCCTTGGGGGGGCTGGTGCCCCTGGCCCATTAAGGCTAGGGCGCCCCCTTACAGCCCATGCTGCTGTATTGGACGTGGTGGAACATTTTCCGGACCTCCGGACCCCTCCGGAATCCTCCGGAACCTTCTGGAAGCTTCCCGGTACAATACCGAAAAAACCCGAACTTTTCCCGGAACCCGAACAACAACTTTCCATATATAAATCTTTACCTCCGGACCATTCCGGAACTCCTCGTGACGTCCGGGATCTCATCCGGGACTCCGAACAACATTCGGTAACCACGTACATGCTTTCCCTATAACCCTAGCGTCATCGAACCTTAAGTGTGTAGACCCTACGGGTTCGGGAACCATGCAGACATGACCGAGACGTTCTCCGGTCAATAACCAACAGCGGGATCTGGATACCCATGTTGGCTCCCACATGTTCCACGATGATCTCATCGGATGAACCACGATGTCGGGGATTCAATCAATCCCGTATTCAATTCCCTTTGTCTAACGGTATGTTACTTGCCCGAGATTCGATCGTCGGTATCCCTATACCTTGTTCAATCTCGTTACCGGCAAGTCTCTTTACTCGTTCCGTAACTCACATCATCCCGTGATCAACTCCTTGGTCACATTGTGCACATAATGATGATGTCCTACCGAGTGGGCCCAGAGATACCTCTCCGTTTACACGGAGTGACAAATCCCAGTCTCGATTCGTGCCAACCCAACAGACACTTTCGGAGATACCCGTAGTGCACCTTTATAGCCACCCAGTTACGTTGTGACGTTTGGCACACCCAAAGCATTCCTACGGTATCCGGGAGTTGCACAATCTCATGGTCTAAGGAAGTGATACTTGACATTAGAAAAGCTCTGAGCAAACGAACTACACGATCTTGTGCTAGGCTTAGGATTGGGTCTTGTCCATCACATCATTCTCCTAATGATGTGATCCCGTTATCAACGACATCCAATGTCCATGGTCAGGAAACCGTAACCATCTATTGATCAACGAGCTAGTCTCCTAGAGGCTTACTAGGGACATGGTGTTGTCTATGTATCCACACATGTATCTGAGTTTCCTATCAATACAATTCTAGCATGGATAATAAACGATTATCATGAACAAGGAAATATAATAATAACCTATTTATTATTGCCTCTAGGGCATATTTCCAACAGTCTCCCACTTGCACTAGAGTCAATAATCTAGTTCACATCACCATGTGATTAACACTGACAGGTCACATCACCATGTGACCAACACCCAAGAGTTTACTAGAGTCAACAATCTAGTTCACATCTCTATGTGATTAACACTCAATGAGTTCTGGTTTGATCATGTTATGCTTGTGAGAGAGGTTATTAGTCAACGGGTCTGAACCTTTCAGATCCGTGTGTGCTTTACGAATATCTATGTCATCTTTGTGGATGCTACCACGCGCTATTTGGAGCCATTTCAAATAATTGCTCTACTATACGAATCCGGTTTACTACTCAGAGTCATCCGGATTAGTGTCAAAGTTCGCATCGACGTAACCCTTTACGACGAACTCCTTTCCACCTCCATAATCGAGAAAATTCCTTAATCCACTAGGTACTAAGGATAAGTTCGACCGCTGTCATGAGATCCTTTCCCGGATCACCATTGTACCCTCTTGACCAACTCATGGCAAGGCACACTACATGTGCGGTACACAGCATAGCATACTATAGAGCCTACGTCTAAAACATAGGGGACGACCTTCGTCCTTTCTCTATCTTCTGTTGTTGTCAGGTCTTGAGTCTCACTCAATACTCACACCTTGTAACACAGCCAAGAACTCCTTCTTTGCTGATCTATTTTGAACTCTTTCAAAATCATGTCAAGGTGTGCTGTCTTTGAAAGTATCATCAGGCGTCTTGATCTATCTCTATAGATCTTGATGCCCAATATGTAAGCAGCTTTATCCAGGTCTTCCTTTGAAAAACTCCTTTCAAACAACCCTTTATGCTTTCCAGAAATTTTACATCATTTCGGATCAACAATATGTCATTCACAAATACTTATCAGAAATGTTGTAGCGCTCCCACTCACTTTATTGTAAATACAAGTTTCTAACAAACTTTGTATAAACCCAAAAACTTTGATCACTCCATCAAAGCGTATATTCTGACTCCGAGATGCTTGCTCTAGTCCATGGAAGGATCGCTGGAGCTAGCATACCTTTTAGCATCCTTAGGATCGACAAAAACTTTCTGATTGTATCACATACAACCTTTCCTTACGAAAACTGGTAAGGAAACTTGTTTTGACATCCATCTGCTAGATTTCACAAATGCAGATAATGCTAACATGATTCCGACGGACTTAAGCACCGCTACGGATGAGAAAATCTCATCGTAGTCAACTCCTTGAACTTGTGGAAATACTCTTTGCCACAAGTCGAGCTTCATAGACGGCAACATTACCGTCCATGTCCGTCTTCTTCTTAAAGATCCATTTACCTCAACAGCCTTACGACCATCAAGCAGTGCTCTCAAAGTCTATACTTTGTTTTCATACATGGATCCTCTCGGATTTTATGGCTTCTAACCATTTGTCGGAATATGGGCCCACCATCGCTTCTCCATAGCTCGTAGGTTCAGTATTGTCCAACAACATGATATCTCAGACAGGATCACGTACCACTCTGAAGTAGCACGCATCCTCGTCGTCCTACGAGGTTTGGTGGTGACTTGATCCGAAGTTTCATGATCACTATCATAAGCTTCCACTTCAATTGGTGTAGCTGCCACAGGAACAACTTCCTGTGCCCTGCTACACACTAGTTGAAGTGACGGTTCAATAACCTTATCAAGTCTCCACCATCCTCCCACTCAATTCTTTCGAGAGAAACTTTTCCTCGAGAAAGGACTCGTTTCTAGAAGCAATTACTTTTGCTTCCAGATCTGAAATAGGAGGTATACCCAACTGTTTTGGGTATTCTATGAAGATGCATTTATCCGCTTTGGGTTCGAGCTTATCAGCCTGAAACTTTTTCACATAAGCATCGCAGCCCCAAACTTTTAAGAAACGACAACTTAGGTTTCTATAAACGGTGTCGTCTCAACGGAATTGCGTGGTGCCCCTTTTAAAGTGAATGTGGTTGTCTCTAATGCCTAACCCATAAACGATAGTGGTAATTTGATAAGAAACATCATGGTATGCACCATATCCAATAGGGTGCAGTTATGATGTTCGGACACACCATCACACTATGGTGTTCCAGGCGGTATTAATTGTGAAACACTTTCCACAATGTCTTAATTGTGTGCCAAACTCGTAACTCAGATACTCATCTCTATGATCATATCACAGACATTTTATCCTCTTGTCACGACGATCTTCAACTTCACTCTGAAATTACTTGAACCTTTCAATAATTCAGACTTGTGTTTCATCAAGTAAATACACTCAGCATCTACTCAAATCATCTGTGAAGTAAGAACATAACGATATCCACTGCATGCCTCAGCACTCATTGGACTGCATACATCAAAATGTATTACTTCCAATAAGTTGCTCTCTTGTTCCATCTTACTGAAAACGAGGACTTTCAGTCATCTTGCCCATGTGGTATGATTTGCATGTCTCAAGTGATTCATAATCAAGTGAGTCTAAACGATCCATCTGCATGGAGTTTCTTCATGCATATATACCAATAGACATGGTTCGCATGTCTCAATCTTTTCAAAAACGAGTGAGTCCAAAGATCCATCTACATGGAGCTTCTTCATGCGTTCTATACCAATATGACTCAAGTGGCAGTGCCACAAGTATGTGGTACTATCATTACTATCTTATATCTTTTGGCATGAACATGTGTATCACTACGATCGAGATTCATTTTAGGTGCAAGACCATTGAAGGTATTATTCAAATAAACAGAGTAACCATTATTCTCCTTAAATGAATAACCGTTTTGCGATAAACATAATCCAATCATGCTTAACGCAAACACCAAATCTCGATGGTAGAGGGAGCATGCGATGCTTGATCACATCAACCTTGGAAACACTTCCAACACATATCGTCATCTCACCTTTAGCTAGTCTCCATTTATTCCGCAGCTTTTATTTCGAGTTACTAACACTTAGCAACCGAACCGGTATCTAATACCCTGGTGCTGCTAGGAGTACTAGTAAAGTACACATTCATATAACGTATATCCAATATACTTCTGTCGACCTTGCCTGCCTTCTCATCTACCAAGTATCTAGGGTAGTACTGCTTCAGTGACCGTTCCTCTTATTACAGAAGCACTTAGTCTCGGGTTTGGGTTCAACCTTGGGATTCTTCACTAGAGCAGCAAACGACTTGCTGTTTCATGAAGTATCCCTTTTGCCCTTGCCCTTCTTAAACTAGTGGTTTTACTAACCATCAACAATTGATGCTCCTTCTTGATTTCTACTCTCGCGGTGTCAAACATCGCGAATAGCTCAAGGATCATCATAACTATCCTTGATATGTTATAGTTCATCACGAAGCTCTACTAGCTTGGTGGCAGTGACTATGGAGAACTATCACTATCTCATCTGGGAGATTAACTCCCACTCGATTCAAGCGATTGTGGCACTCAGACAATCTGAGCACACGCTCAACGATTGAGCTTTTCTCCCTTAGTTTGCAGGCTTAAGAAACTTGTCAGAGGTCTCATACCTCTTGACGTGGGCACTAGTCTGAAATCCCAATTTCAGTCTTCGGAACATCTCACATGTTCTGCGACGTTTCAAAAACGTCTTGGGTGCCACAATTCTAAACCGCACCTGAACTATCACGTAGTTATCAAAACGTGTATGTCAGATGTTTCGTAACATCTACAGACGACGCTGAGGTTCAGCACACCGAGCGGTGCATTAAGGACATAAGCCTTCTGTGCAGCAATGAGGACAATCCTCAGTTTACGGACCCAGTCCGCATAATTGCTACTACCAACTTTCAACTAAATTTTCTCTAGGAACATATCTTAACCAGTAGAACTAAAGCGCAAGCTATGACATAATTTGCAAATACCTATTTGACTATGTTCATGATAATGAAGTTCATCTGATTATGAACTCCCACTCAGATAGACATCCCTCTAGTCATCTAAGTGAAACATGATCCGAGTTTAACTAGGCCGTGTCCGATCATCACGTGAGACGGACTAGTCAAGATCGGTGAACATCTCCATGTTGATCGTATCTTCTATACGACTCATGCTCGACCTTTCGGTCCTCCGTGTTCCGAGGCCATGTCTGTACATGCTAGGCTCGTCAAGTCAACCTAAGTGTATTGCGTGTGTTCCGAGGCCATGTCTGTACATGCTAGGCTCGTCAACACCCGTTGTATTCGAACGTAAGAATCTATCACACCCGATCATCACGTGGTGCTTCGAAACGACGAACCTTCGCAACGGTGCACAGTTAGGGTGAACACTTTCTTGAAATTATTATAAGGGATCATCCTACTTGCTACCGTCGTTCTAAGCAAATAAGATGCAAAAACATGATAAACATCACATGCAATCAAATAGTGACATGATATGGCCAATATCATCATGCTCCTTTGATCTCCATCTTCGGGGCACCATGATCATCTTTGTCACCGGCATGACACCATGATCTCCATCATCATGATCTCCATCATTGTGTCTTCATGAAGTTGTCACGCCAACGGTTACTTCTACTTCTATGGCTAACGCGTTTAGCAATAAAGTAAAGTAATTTACATGGCGTTATTCAATGACACGCAGGTCATACAAAATAATAAAGACAACTCCTATGGCTCCTGCCGGTTGTCATACTCATCGACATGCAAGTCGTGATTCCTATTACAAGAATATGATCAATCTCATACATCACATATATCATTCATCACATCTTCTGGCCATATCACATCACATAGCACTTGCTGCAAAAACAAGTTAGACGTCCTCTAATTGTTGTTGCAAGTTTTTACGTGGTTTGTAGGTTTCTAGCAAGAACGTTTCTTACCTACGTATGACCACAACGTGATTTGCCAATTTCTATTTACCCTTCATAAGGACCCTTTTCATCGAATCCGTTCCGACTAAAGTAGGAGAGACAGACACCCGCTAGCCACCTTATGCAACTAGTGCATGTCAGTCGGTGGAACCTGTCTCACGTAAGCGTACGTGTAAGGTCGGTCCGGGCCGCTTCATCCCACAATGCCGCCGAAACAAGATAAGACTAGTAGCGGCAAGAAGAATTGACAACATCGACGCCCACAACTACTTTGTGTTCTACTCGTGCATAGAAACTACGCATAGACCTAGCTCATGATGCCACTGTTGGGGAACGTAGCAGAAATTCAAAATTTTCTACGCATCACCAAGATCAATCTATGGAGTAATCTAGCAACGAGGGGAAGGGGAGTGAATCTACATACCCTTGTAGATCGCGATGCGGAAGCGTTGCAAGAACGCGGATGAGGGAGTCGTACTCGTAGCGATTCAGATCGCGGTTGATTCCGATCTAAGCACCGAAAGAACGGTGCCTCCGCGTTCAACACACGTGCAGCCCGGTGACGTCTCCCACGCCTTGATCCAGCAAGGAGAGAGGGAGAGGTTGGGGAAGACTCCATCCAGCAGCAACACGACGGCATGGTGGTGGTGGAGGAGCGTGGCAATCCCGCAGGGCTTCGCCAAGCACCGCGGGAGAGGAGGAGGAGGGAGAGGGGTAGGGCTGCACCAAAAGGAGACGTTCTCATGTCTATGGCAGCCCCAAAACCTCAATATATATAGGGGAGGGGGAGGGCTGCGCCCCCATCTAGGGTTTCCCCCCTCAAGGGGTGCGGCCAGCCCTAGATGGGGCTTGGGGGGCGGCCAAAGGGGGGAGGAGTGCCTCCCAAGTCAAGTGGAGGCCCTCCCCCTTAGGGTTTCCCCTCTCCCATGCGCATGGGCCTTGGGGGGGCTGGTGCCCCTGGCCCATTAAGGCTAGGGCGCCCCCTTACAGCCCATGCTGCTGTATTGGACGTGGTGGAACATTTTCCGGACCTCCGGACCCCTCCGGAATCCTCCGGAACCTTCTGGAAGCTTCCCGGTACAATACCGAAAAAACCCGAACTTTTCCCGGAACCCGAACAACAACTTTCCATATATAAATCTTTACCTCCGGACCATTCCGGAACTCCTCGTGACGTCCGGGATCTCATCCGGGACTCCGAACAACATTCGGTAACCACGTACATGCTTTCCCTATAACCCTAGCGTCATCGAACCTTAAGTGTGTAGACCCTACGGGTTCGGGAACCATGCAGACATGACCGAGACGTTCTCCGGTCAATAACCAACAGCGGGATCTGGATACCCATGTTGGCTCCCACATGTTCCACGATGATCTCATCGGATGAACCACGATGTCGGGGATTCAATCAATCCCGTATTCAATTCCCTTTGTCTAACGGTATGTTACTTGCCCGAGATTCGATCGTCGGTATCCCTATACCTTGTTCAATCTCGTTACCGGCAAGTCTCTTTACTCGTTCCGTAACTCACATCATCCCGTGATCAACTCCTTGGTCACATTGTGCACATAATGATGATGTCCTACCGAGTGGGCCCAGAGATACCTCTCCGTTTACACGGAGTGACAAATCCCAGTCTCGATTCGTGCCAACCCAACAGACACTTTCGGAGATACCCGTAGTGCACCTTTATAGCCACCCAGTTACGTTGTGACGTTTGGCACACCCAAAGCATTCCTACGGTATCCGGGAGTTGCACAATCTCATGGTCTAAGGAAGTGATACTTGACATTAGAAAAGCTCTGAGCAAACGAACTACACGATCTTGTGCTAGGCTTAGGATTGGGTCTTGTCCATCACATCATTCTCCTAATGATGTGATCCCGTTATCAACGACATCCAATGTCCATGGTTAGGAAACCGTAACCATCTATTGATCAACGAGCTAGTCTCCTAGAGGCTTACTAGGGACATGGTGTTGTCTATGTATCCACACATGTATCTGAGTTTCCTATCAATACAATTCTAGCATGGATAATAAACGATTATCATGAACAAGGAAATATAATAATAACCTATTTATTATTGCCTCTAGGGCATATTTCCAACAGGGAGTAGGTTGAGCACTTGAGCATGAGCGTCTGTGTTGCGTCGTGTGCTGTGTGCCGCATGGGTGCGTGAGTGTTGCGTGCGTCCATGTGTACGTGTGAGTGTTGCATGTTGCATCCATGCATGCATGCATGGGGCTTACTCCCTCCCATTGACATGTTCATATTTCAAGCTTCCTCTGTTCCCTCCATATGATGATACTCCCTCTGTTCCCAAATACGGAGCAAAATCCTCCCTCTGTTCCCAAATACGGAGTAAAATCCTCCCTCTGTTCCCAAATACGGAGTATTTGTCTTTCTAGAGATTTCAACAAGTGACTACGTACGGAGCAAAATGAGTGAAGTGAGCGTAGAGGCATAGGGATAATGTAGAAAGGAAGTCCTCGCGGTCCATTATTCCCCATCTCGGTCAAAGAGAACTATTCAACTAGTCTTCGCAGTGAAGTGACAATACACGCTGCAGCAGATGGGACACATAATTAATAAGCTGAACCAGCATGTTGGTGTTACTAAATCAGCCTTACCCAGTACTACCATCATGTTTGCTAGTAGAGCACGCTTCTGTCCTCCATTAATTGACATATGGGACCTCTTGTGGTAGACACATATGTCATCGGTGTAACTATTTACACTTCGAAGGACGGTATATCCTGGTAGTAGTAGTAGTAGAATTGAGATTTAATGCACTTTCTTCCCCGTCTTCCACTCTTCTTCCTCCTCTCTTCTTCTTCCTCCTCTCTTCCTCATCGTTGGCCGCACACCATTTCCCCCTGCTGCTCGCCCGCTCGCGCTATCTTCCTTGGTAGCTCGCGCGTACCATATCCCCCCGCTCACTGCTCGGCCACACGAGGAGAAGCTTCTTCGCTCGCCCGCCCAAATCCACTTCCCCGCCGGCGCGCAGGCACCGAAAACCTCAATGGCAGAACCGACTGACACGCAGAGTCGGGATTGGATTTCCCTCCCCGATGTTCTCTTGGAGCAGATTTGTAATCATATGGGCCTACTGAGCACCGTCCGTCTGGCCGCATGCTCGGTGTCTTTGTACCGTCTACTCGTCTGCAACCGGTCGGCTCTTTTCAAGACACCCTGCTTGCTGATGCCCGATCCTCGCAGGTGGCCCAACACCGACTTGACGATCCTATGGAGGCTGTCGTGGTGCCCCTCGACATGCTACCACTACCCGTCCACCTGTCCTTCATGCACGGCCACTACTAGGCGGGCATGAAGGCCAACTGGATCGTCCTCATCCACCAATCCGGTAGTCCGTGGCACTCGTGGATATCTACACCCAGCGAGAGATCACCCTTCCATCTTTGGATACCGCCGCCATCGAGCCTCGCGGCCCGCCGGACACTCCTGCCTACTACGCACAAGATGCGTCGAGCTTTTGGCTTGACCTCTGTTTGCTGAAGGTTGTAATCTGCAAAGTGCCCACACCATCAGAAGACTACATGGATTACAAGCTCATTGCCGTGTTCAACATGGGATTAGTCTATCTGGAATCCGGTCGCCATACATGGTTATGGCTCATCGTCGATCCTCTTTACCCAACACTTCTGTCTGATGCTATAGTGCATGATGGCATCGTTTATGCGGTCGATGCACAGATTGGCTGCCTATACTGGAGGAATCTATCGTTGTGTAATTGTTCTATCTCATCTCATCTTTACCTTAAGAATACTACTGCCTGTTCATTGTTACAAATTTAGAATATATAGTATGTCTATAACCACATCATTGCTATATGTTCCTCTCATTTCCTAGATTTTTATGACCACACATGTTATTGTTAGAGTTGATATGAGAACAATTGGTATCTAATGATTGTTAGAATAGATATTATGAGTATAACCTCATGATTGCTATATGTTACTCTCATTTCCAGGATTTTTATAACAACACATGTTATTGCTTAGAGTTGATATGATAACTGTCGTAAGTGCTATGGTAGAATTTGAGTAGGCCCTGTCATATCTGTTTTCCTCTCATTGTTACATGATGTTTGAACCATGATATATTGCTAGAATATGAAAGCCATTGGCTTAATTTTTTTTTAACTTGGAGTATGATTATGACCATGGCATTGCAATTCTCTGTCTATGATATGTGTCACTGTTATAATAATCTTAATTCCACACATACTCTGAACATGATTGTTTATTTTTGTCCTTTTGGTCTCCAATTTGAATTGTTGCAGTAGACGCAAATGCGCCGGCCTTCATGATTCCAGGACCTGGAATCATACCAGCCGATGGGTGGTGGTTTATCACTCGTTTAGCTGACGGTGGTCATTTGATGCTCATTTTGCACGTACCAAATTGACCAAACCATTTCATCAAACCACATGCATTGAATTGACGTGACAACATGCTGCGCGTGAGGTGACACAAGAATCCCAACGGCGTGTTCGGGTATTCTCTTCAGATTTGGAGTACCACTTATCTATCGAAATCTTTCATCACTCACTTAAAACAGTCAATTGATCATACATTGAGTACCAAATAACTGGAATTAACCCATGCAAGTCGAAGAAGGATTGGCCGGTGCTGCCGGCTGGCGTCAAGTTCGATCCCACGGATCAGGAGCTGATCAAGCACCTTGAGGCCAAAGTGAGTGCTGACAGCGCGAGATCTCACCCTCTCATCGATTTGTTCATACCAACCATCGACAGCGAGCACGGCATATGCTACACCCATCCTGAGAAACTTCTAGGTAAGACACCAATCGGCCGTCTACTTGCACAAACATATTCCTTTGTTTATAGCTCCATTTTTCTTTTTAGATGCAGACCTAGTGAAGAAATTGCAATTTGACAGTTAATAAAAATTGAAACAAGTGACTGCAAGATGCCAAAGATGTTATGAAAATGCCAACTACGTACACTAAAACCTAAGCAAGCATTTCTTCCAGCGCAATTCCAGGGCGTTCAAAAGGGGCACGTGGACGCGTCGCAAGATACAGTCCGAGTGCGGCATGCATGTGATGTGGCACAACACCGGCAATACCTTGCCAGTGATGGTCAACGGCCGGCAGATGGGCAGCAAAAAGGTTCTGGTGCTGCACACCAACAAGAACTTCGACTAGCAGAGGACCAACTGGGTGATGCACCAGTACCACCTCGGGGACCTGGAGCAAGAGAAGGAGCGGGAGCTGGTCCTCTGCAAGATTTTCTACCAGACGAACACTAGGGCCAGGAGTAAAAAGATTATAAGTTAGTTTGGTATTGGTACTTGTACTACCTTGTCGCTCCCAAGTTGGTATTTTTGTTAACGATCTTTTGGTATGAAATTGGCATTTACTTCCAACCATCATGCCGAGGGTCGACGTGGATATAAAGCTGAATCATTTGTTTCGAAACGAATTTTCAGGCACCTGATTTTTATTTGATGGGTAGCATAAGCACCAGCCGTTCGAATTCCCAGTTCTCCAATTTTTTCGAAACAAGTGCATGCTCTTATTATCACGATGAAAAAACAATATCCCTGCTGCATCCCAGTTATCAGTCTGTACTTGCAGAATTCTCTCGTTTATTGAGCATGTATATTGTTTTTTCAGGTCGAGCAAGTTTCAACTGGGCTGTAGACTGCCCAGGCTTGGTTTTGTTTTTAATAGGCCTAGCCCATGACGACAACGAGGCACAAAGATCCAGCAGGTATCTACTGGCCTCTGGCCAGCCAGCGTTAGTTATATTTTGTCTTACAACATCCGCAGGCACTTTTTTTACTGAATCAAACACACAACCCAGTTCTATTTTCCTCTTGAAACGCATATCCTACATCCGTTTTCTAATCTCTACCTATTGTTTTACTAGTTCATATACATGTATCATTATATTGAAAATACATAAAATTCACTTTTCATAATTACATCCTTATTTTTGTTGTTGTTTTTCCTCCCGGCGCTGATTTTTTTACCACTGGTTTTCCCTTAAACCAACTCAATTGTCCCCCATCTTATTTGCTTACAAAAACAAAATGATTTTTTTGGCAAATCAATAAGTTCTTAAAAAATGTTTATCATTTTGGGATTACAAAAGTTCAGAATCCACCGAAATATGCAAAATAAGGTTGAACTTTTTGACCGTGGTCCTAGGCAGAAAATGGGTTGTAATAAATTACTTATAAGAATTAGAAAATGGGCTGCAAATGATTAAAAAATAGCAAATGGGCTCTATGTTGTTTGCCACAGATTTGGAGGCTGACTTGTGGGCCTACTAAGTTCATGCGTACACAAGGTTTATCAAAAAATAAACTAGTCAACAATCGACTCTACCAGCGTCACACCGTTAGATGTCAATCTAACGGCAATCGTGCTTCTTCAGTCTCTGATCTTCCTGCCCCAGCCGCCCAAACCAGCGTCGTCGGAACCGCCTGCTCCCGCCTCCCATGGCAGGCTGTGCTACCGGGCAGGCCTCACGGCCCCATCATATACTTGCATCCCTGGCCTGTCTATCTCTCTACTCACCCACACCTCCTGTTATTTTCCGGCGACGGCAGCCGAACCAGTCAACCCTTCTACTCTCCACCGCGTGGGCAGCCACTGCCGTGTCTTCCCCGGCTTTGTGTCGTTCCCTTCGTAGGCCTCGCCGTCGTCCACCACCCTGGTGCTCTTGGCGCGGCGTGGTCAACGTGGTCAACGAACGACATCCATCGAAAGTGGACTGTACGGGGAGAGGCTGACAGCTGGGTCCACGGCCGCACACAAGGAAATGCCTCCTTATTACGTGCAAAATAATGATTCCTCCACCTGACATCTGGGACCCACCGGAAGGGCCTCTGTATTTCACGAAAAAAATGTTACCTCCGCTGAGAGGTCGGACCCACCAACTATATCTTCGCACGCAAGGAAGTGCCTCCTTATTGCGCACAAAAAAATGAATACCCACATGCCAGTTGGGACCCACCACGGTGGGAGGCTGACTTGTGGTCCTACTAAGTTGACGGGGATGGAGGGCTTTGTCAACTTAGTCAATATGAACGATTCTAGCTCTAGTGACCGTACGATGTCCATCCAACGGCCTTAGTGCTTCTTCAACCTCTGGTCTTCTTGCTCCAGCCGCCCAAAGCAGCGCCGGTCGTGCCGCCTGCTCCTGCCTCCCGTGGCCAGCTGTGCTGCTGCGGAGGCGTCACCGCCCCCATACTACTCCCACCGCTGGCCAGGCCATCCCTCCACTCACCCACACCCCCTGTTATTCTGCGGCGACGGCAGCCTCACACCGCTTCCGAACCAGTGAACCCTCGTACTCCTCTCCGCGTGGGCATCCACTGCCGCGTCTTCCCCGGCTCCACGTTGTCCCCTTCCTAGGCCTCGCCGTCGTCCACCGCCTTGGTGCTCTCGGCGCGGCGTGGTCAATGTGGTCAACGACCGACTTCCATCGAAAGAGTACTATACATGGAGAGGCTGACAGCTGGGTCCACGGCCACAGCCCAGTTTTTTTGTGATTTGCCAAGTAAGCCGCTTTGTCAGGCCTGTTGGGCTGCAAATCTTTCAAGACGAGGAGAGATTCATTCGGTTGGCCGAGAAAATGGCCTATCAGTAATGAGAAATGGGCTGTACATTTTTAAAACACATCAAACCGGCAATTAGTTTCAAATTTCTTTTTTTTCATTTTGAGATTATAAAGTGCATTGATTTTTATGCGTGGACAATTTGTTGGATTTTATATTGATATACATTTATTTTTAAAATTAGTTTAAATGTGACTTGAAATTTCGGGATTAAAAACAGTTCGGACCGCACCGAAATATGCAAAATTTCATATAATTTTTTAACCGTGGCCACAATATGGGCTGTAATGCTAACAAAAAGAATATGGGCTCCAAAAAAAATCTTAAGAATTAGCAAATGGGCTGTAAATTATTAGAAATAATGGCAGATGGGCTGTATGATGTTTTCCGCAGATTTGAGGCTTTCCTAAAAAAAGGTTGATGCACAAGCAGTGACTGTTGGACGTCCATCCAACGGCCGTCGTGCTTCTTCAATCTCTGCTCTTCCTGCTCCAGCCGCTTAAACAAGTGCCGGCGGACTGCCTGCTCCCTCCTCCCTGCAGCCGGCTGTGCTGCCGCGCAGGCCTCACCACCCCACCGTACTCCCATCGCTGGCCTAGCCATCCCTCTACTCACCCACAGCTGCTGTTATTCTCCGGCGACGGCAGACGAACCAGTAAACCCTCGTACAGTCGTACTCCCCTCCGCGTGGGAAACAACTGCCGAGTCTTCCCTGCCTCCGTGTCGTTCCCTTCCTAGGCCTCGCCGTCGTCCACCGCCCTGGTGCTCTCAGCGCGGCCTAGTCAACATGGTCAACGACCAACATGCATCTGGAGTGGACTGTATGTGGAGAGGGTGACAGCTGGGTCCACGGCCGCACGCAAGGAAATGCCTCCTTATTACACGCAAAATAATGATTCCTCCACCTGACATCTGGGACCCACCAAAAGGGCCTCTGTATTTCGTGAAAAAAACGTTACCGCCGCTGACAGCTTGGATCCACCAGCTATATCTTCGCACGCGAGGAAGTGCCTCCTTATTACGAACAAAAATATGAATACTCCCCCTGCTAGCTGGGACCCAGTATAGTGGCAGGCTGACTTGTGGGCCTACTAAGTTGACAGGGACGGAGGGCTTTGTCAACTTAGTCAATATGCAGGATTCTAGCTCCAGTGACCGTACGATGTCCATCCAACGGCCGTAGTGCTTCTTCAACCTCTGGTCTTCTTGCTCCAGCCGCCCAAACCAGCGCTGGTCGTGCCTCGTGCTCCTGCCTCCCGTGGCCGGCTGCGATGCGGTGGAGGCCTCACCGCCCCCTACTACTCCCACCGCTGGCCAGGCCATCCCTCTACTCACCCAGACCCCCTGTTATTCTGCGGCGACGGCAGCCTCACACCGCAGCGAACTAGTGAACCCTCATACTCCTCTACGCGTGGGTATCCACTGCCGCTTCTTCCCCGGCTCCGCGTCGTCCCCTTCCTAGGCCTCGCCGTCGTCCACCGCCCAGGTGCTCTCGGCGCGGCGTGGTCAACATGGTCAAGGAACGGCTTCCATCGGACGTGGACTGTATGTGGAGAGGGTGACAGCTGGGTCCACGGCCGGAGCAAGGAAGTGCCTCCTTATTACGCGCAAAATAATTATTCCTCCACCTGACAGCAGGGACCCAACGGACGGGCCATCGTACTTCGCAAGAAAAACATTTCCCCCTGACTGCTGGGACCCACCAGCTACATCTTTGCACGCAAGGAAGTCCGTGACAGTCGGGACCCACCTGGTCAAAGCGTACGTAGCATTGTCATTCTGGTCGCGAACGTGTACGTACATACTGGTCGATGTAGAGGCACGCACGTGTCATAGTAGAGGCGCGCAAGTAGCATGTACACGTACGTACAACGGCCAGGGTGCAAGAAAGTAAATACGGTCACGTACGTACATACGGGCGGGGTCTCGAACACCTACTCGCGCGTACGTACGGCCAGGGCTTGTGTACATGGCTGGGTCGGAATGGAGAAACAACATCGTCGTCATGTTCATCAGGAGCCAACCGGCTGGGTCGGAACGGAATGCATCGTTGTGTTCATCGGGAGGGCTTGGACGGAACAACCGATGGAAACGAGGCCTGGAATACCGCAGAACGGAGGAAACGGCCTTGTGTTCGACCGTGCACGTTCAAAACGGGATCCTGTTCATCGGGAGGGGTCTGGCGTACCGCAAAATCAAGGAAACGGACCTCCTATGGTCGATACGGGGGTCCTGTTGATCGGGAGGGGTGTGGCGTACCACAAAACGGAGGAAACGCACTTGTGTTGGAGCGCTACGGTCGAAACGGGGGTCCTATTCATCAGGAGGGGTCGGGCGTACCGCAAAACCGGACTCCACGGGATACTGTTCCTCTCCACCATCGACCCCCTCCAGCCTCCTCGAGCTACTGCTCATCCACCGTTGACCTCCTCCGCGCGCTACTCCACCGGCTACTGTTCAACCAGCCCTCTCCACGGGCTCCTGTTCAACCACCCCTCCACGGGCTACTGTTCATCCAGCCCTCCACCGTCTACTGTTCATCCTGCCCTCTGATACGTCCATTTGCATCATGCTTTTATATCGATATTTATTGCAGTATGGGCTGTTATTACACATTATGTCACAATACTTCTGCCTATTCTCTCTTATTTTACAAGGATTATATGAAGAGGGAGAATGCCGGCAGGTGGAATTCTACGCTGGAAAAGGAGCAAATATTTGAGACCTATTCTGCGCAACTCAAAAGGTCCTGAAAGTCCACGGAAGTCATTTTCGGAAATAATAAATAATACTTAGCAAAGAAAATACCAGAGGGTGCCCACACCCTGGCCACGAGGGTGGGGGCGCGCCCTACCCCCTAGGCGCGCCCCTGCCTCGTGGGCCCCCTGGTGGCCCTCCGGTGCCCATCTTCTGCTATATGAAGTCTTTCGTCCGAGAAAAAATCATAAGCAAGCTTTCGGGACGAGACTCCGCCGCCATGAGGCGGAACCTTGGCGGAACCAATCTAGGGCTCTGGCGGAGCTGTTCTGCCGGGGAAACCTCCCTCCGGGAGGGGGAAATCATCGCCATCATCATCACCAATGATCCTCTCATCGGGAGCGGGTCCATCTTCATCAACATCTTCACTAGCACCATCTCCTCTCAAACCCTGGTTCCTCTCGTGTATCCAATCCTTGTCTCATAGCCTGATGTTGGTACCTGTAGGTTGCTAGTAGTGTTGATTACTCCTTGTAGTGGATGCTAGTTGGTTTATTTGGTGGAAGATCATATGTTCAGATCCATTATGCATATTAATACCCCTCTGATTATGAACATGAATATGCTTTGTGAGTAGTTACGTTTGTTCCTGAGGACATGGGAGAAGTCTTGCTATTAGTAGTGATGTGAATTTGGTATTCGTTCGATATTTTGATGAGATGTATGTTGTCTCTCCTCTAGTGGTGTTATGTGAACGTCGACTACATGACACTTCCCCATTATTTGGGCCTAGAGGAAGGCATTTGGAAGTAATAAGTAGATGATGGGTTGCTAGAGTGACAGAAGCTTAAACCCTAGTTTATGCGTTGCTTCGTAAGGGGCTGATTTGGATCCATATGTTTCATGCTATGGTTAGGTTTACCTTAATACTTCTTTTGTAGTTGCGGATGCTTGCAATAGGAGTTAATCATAAGTGGGATGCTTGTCCAAGTAAGGACAGAACCCAAGCACCGGTCCACCCACATATCAAATTATCAAAGTACCGAACGCGAATCATATGAACGTGATGAAAACTAGCTTGACGATAATTCCCATGTGTCCTCAGGAGCGCTTTTCTCTATGTAAGAGTTTGTCCAGGCTTGTCCTTTGCTACAAAAAGGATTGGGCCATCTTTCTGCACTTTATTTCCACTTGTTACTTGCTACCCGTTACAATTTATCTTATCACAAAACTATCTGTTACCTATAATTTCAGTGCTTGTAGAGAATACCTTGCTGAAAACCGCTTATCATTTCCTTCTGCTCCTCGTTGGGTTCGACACTCTTACTTATCAAAAGGACTACGATAGATCCCCTACACTTGTGGGTCATCAAGACTCTTTTCTGGAGCCATTGCCGGGGAGTGAAGCGCCTTTGGTAGGTGGAATTTGGTAAGGAAAAATTTATATAGTGTGCTGAAATTTACTGTCACTTGTTACTATGGAAAGTAATCCTTTGAGGGGCTTGTTCAGGGTATCTTCACCTCGACCAGTAGAGCAAAGAGTTGCTCCTCAACCTACTGTACCTACTGAAAATGAAAATGTCTACTTTGAAATTCCTTCGGGTATGATAGAGAAACTGCTAGCTAATCCTTTTGCAGGAGATGGAACATTGCATCCCGATTTACACTTAATCTACGTGGATGAAGTTTGTGGATTATTTAAGCTTGTAGGTATGCCCGATGATGTTATCAAGAAGAAGGTCTTCCCTTTATCTTTGAAGGGAGATGCATTGACATGGTATGGGCTATGTGATGATATGGGATCATGGGACTACAAACGGTTGAAATTGGAATTCCATCAGAAGTTTCATCCTATGCATCTTGTTCATCGTGATCGTAATTATATATATAATTTTTGGCCTCGTGAAGGAGAAAGCATCGCTCAAGCTTGCGGGAGGCTTAAGTCAATGTTATATTCATGCCCCAATCATGAGCTCTCAAGAGAAATGATTATTCAAAAATTTTATGCTCGGCTTTCTGAAAACAATCGCTCCATGCTCGATACTTCTTGTACTGGCTCTTTTATGACGAAGACTGTTGAATTCAAATGGGATTTATTGGAAATAATTAAATGCAAATCTGAAGATTGGGATCTCGACAAAGTTAAGGAGTCGGGTATAACACCTAAGTTTGATTGTGTTAAATCTTTTATGGATACCGATGTTTTCCGTAAATTTAGCACTAAATATGGACTTGACTCTGAGATAGTAGCTTCTTTCTGTGAATCATTTGCTACTCATGTTGATCTCCCTAAGGAGATGTGGTTTAAATATCATCCTCCCATAGAAGTAAAAGTAGTTGAACCTATAAAAGTTGAAGAAAAGACCAGCACTTATAATGATCCTATTGTTCCTACTGCTTATGTTGACAAACCACCTTTCCCTGTTAGGATAAAGGATCATGCTAAAGCTTCTACTGTGGTTCGTAAAAGCAATATTAGAACTTATACACCTCCTGAGCAAGTTAAAGTTGAACCTCATATTGCTATTGTTAAAGATCTCTTGGCTGATAATATCGATGGGCATGTTATTTATTTCTGTGAGGAAACTGCTAGAATTGCTAAGCCTAGTGCTAAAGATAAACATAGACCTGTTGTAGGCATGCCTATTATTTCTGTTAAAATAGGAGATCATTGTTATCATGGCTTGTGTGATATGGGTGCTAGTGCTAGTGTAATACCTATTTCCTTATACAAAGAAATTATGCATGATATTGCACCAGCTGAGATAGAAGATATCGATGTTACCATTAAGCTTGCTAATAGAGATACTATATCACCGATTGGGATTGTTAGAGATGTTGAAGTCTTGTGTGGGAAGGCTAAATATCCTGCTGATTTTCTTGTTCTTGGTTCCCCTCAAGATAGCTTTTGTCCCATTATATTTGGTAGACCTTCTTGAATACTGTTAATGCTAGGATAGACTGTGAAAAGGATGTTGTTACTATTGGCTTGGATGATATGTCTCATGAGTTTAATTTTTCTAAATTTCGTAAACAACCTCGTGATGAGGAATTGCCTAGTAAAGATGAAATTATTGGTGTTGCTTCTATTGCGGTGCCTCCTAATGATCCTTTAGACCAATATTTGCTAGACCATGAAAATGATATGTTTATGAATGAAAGAAGGGAAATAGATGAAGTATTCTTTAAACAGGGACCTATTCTGAAACACAACTTGCGTGTTGAAATCCTTGGGGATCCTCCTCCACCCAAGGGTGATCCCATGTTTGAGCTTAAACCGTTACCTGATACTCTTAAATATGCTTATCTTAATGAAAAGAAGATATATCCTGTTATTATTAGTGCTAACCTTTCAGAGCATGAAGAAGAGAAATTATTGAAAACTCTCAAGAAGCACCGTGCTGCTATTGGATATACTCGTGATGATCTTAAGGGCATTAGTCCCACTCTATGTCAACACAAAATAAATTTGGAGAAAGATGCCAAACCAGTTATTGCTCACCAACGACGGTTGAATCCTAAGATGAAAGAAGTGGTAAGAAAGGAAATATTAAAGCTCCTTGAGGCAGGTATAATTTATCCCGTTGCTGATAGTCAGTGGGTAAGTCCTGTCCATTGTGTCCCGAAGAAGGGAGGTATTACTGTCGTTCCTAATGATAAAGATGAATTGATTCCGCAAAGAATTATTACTGGTTATAGGATGGTAATTGATTTCCGCAAATTAAATAAAGCTACTAAAAAGGATCATTACCCCTTGCCATTCATAGATCAAATGCTAGAAAGATTATCCAAACATACACATTTTTGCTTTCTAGATGGTTACTCTGGGTTCTCTCAAATACCTGTGTCAGCTGATGATCAAGCAAAGACCACTTTTACTTGCCCTTTTGGTACTTTTGCATATAGACGTATGCCTTTTGGTTTATGTAATGCACCTGCTACCTTTCAAAGATGCATGATGGCTATATTCTCTGACTTTTGTGAAAAGATATGTGAGGTTTTCATGGACGATTTCTCCGTTTATGGATCATCTTTTGATGATTGCTTGAGCAACCTTGATCGAGTTTTGCAGAGATGCGAAGAAACTAATCTTGGTTTGAATTGGGAGAAATGCCAATTTATGGTTAATGAAGGTATTGTCTTGGGGCATAAAATTTCTGAAAGAGGTATTGAAGTTGATAAAGCTAAAGTAGATGCTATCGAAAAGATGCCATGTCCCAAGGACATCAAAGGTATAAGAAGTTTCCTTGGTCATGCCAGTTTTTATAGGAGGTTCATTAAGGACTTCTCAAAAATTTCTCGGCCTCTGACGAATCTATTACAAAAAGATATACCATTTGTCTTTGATGATGATTGTGTAGAAGCATTTGAAATACTTAAGAAAGCATTAATCTCTGCACCTATTGTTCAGCCACCCGACTGGAATTTACCCTTTGAAATTATGTGTGATGCTAGCGATTATGCTGTAGGTGTTGTTCTAGGGCAAAGAGTTGATAAGAAATTAAATGTTATTCAATATGCTAGAAAAACTCTAGACAATGCCCAGATAAATTATGCTACCACTGAAAAAGAATTTTTAGCAGTTGTTTTTGCTTGTGATAAGTTCAGACCTTATATTGTTGATTCTAAAGTAACTATTCACACTGATCATGCTGCTATTAAATATCTTATGGAAAAGAAATATGCTAAACCTAGACTTATTAGATGGGTTCTCTTGCTACAAGAATTTGATTTACATATTATTGATAGAAAGGGAGCTGAGAACCCCGTTGCAGATAACTTGTCTAGGTTAGAAAATGTTCTTGATGACCCACTATCTATTGATGATAGCTTTCCTGATGAACAATTAAATGTCATAAATGCTTCTCGTACTGCTCCATGGTATGCTGATTATGCTAGTTACATTGTTGCTAAATTTATACGACCTAGTTTCACATACCAGCAAAAGAAAAGGTTTTTCTATTATTTAAGACATTACTTTTGGGATGACCCACATCTTTATAAAGAAGGAGTAGATGGTGTTATTAGACGTTGTGTACCGGAGCATGAATGGGAACAGATCCTACGCAAGTGTCACTCCGAGGCTTACGGAGGACACCACGCTGGACATAGAACTGCACATAAGGTATTGTAATCCGGTTTTTATTGGCCTACTCTCTTCAAGGATGCTCGTAATTTTGTCTTATCTTGTGATGAATGTCAAAGAATTGGTAATATTAGTAGACATCAGGAAATGCCTATGAATTATTCACTTGTTATTGAACCATTTGATGTTTGGGGCTTTGATTATATGGGACCGTTTCCTTCCTCTAATGGGTATACACATATTTTAGTTGCTGTTGATTACGTTACTAAGTGGGTAGAAGCTATTCCAACTAGTAGTGCTGCTCATAACACCTCTATTAAGATGCTTAAAGAAGTTATTTTTCTGAGGTTTGGAGTCCGTAGATATTTAATGACTGATGGTGGTTCACATTTTATTCATGGTGCCTTTCGTAAAATGCTTGCCAAGTATGTTAATCACAGAATTGCATCTCCTTATCACCCACAGTCTAGTGGTCAAGTAGAATTGAGTAATACACTAGTAGAAAACAGGGCTTTGGTCATAGGGCAGTATTCACATTAGTCTCGGTTCAGTCACGAACCGGGACTAATGTGAGCATTGGTCCCTGTTCGTGCGGCTAAGGCATTAGTCCCGGTTCACCTGGGCCCTTTAGTCCCGGTTGGTGCCATGAACCGGTACTAAAGGGTGCGATGCCCATTAGTCCCGGTTGATGGCACCAACCGGGACTAAAGGTTAGACCTTTCGTCCCGGTTGGTGCCACCAACCGGGACTAATGGGCTTTCAGGCATTAGTACCGGTTCATGGCACGAACCGGTACTAAAGGTCCCATTTTCAAACTCTACCCCCCCTGTGGACCGCCTTTTCAGTTTTAGAAAAAACAAAAGAAAATGATGGAAATGTCAATAAAATAAAATAAAATAAGTTCCCATGTGATATGTGGTCTAGTTGTTGGGAAAATTTACAAATATGAATTTCGACTTTATTCGCAAAATCTCTCTGGAATTTGTAAAATGGGCATAACTTTTGCATACGAACTTGGATTAAAACGTTTTTTATATGAAAAATCATCTACTCGAAAAGTTACATCCGATTTTAACCGGGGGAACCCCGTTAAACATTTTCAAAATCCTCAAAACCCTAACAGAAAAAAGTTACGGGGCTTTCAAGATCTAGAGGCAAAAAAATTCAAAAAAATTCAAACATACTAGTGGGAAACTTACTAGTAACAGAAAAAAAATATAGTTTCAATTTTTTTTGGAGAAATGTGGTCAAATCTGGTCAAACTGTGGTCAAATCTGGTCAAACTGTGGTCATGTGGTCAAATCTGGTCAAACTGTGGTCAAACTATGGTCAAACTAATTATTCTAGAATATTAGTGTTACTAAATAATTATTTCAGTTTTTTTGAATTTTGGTCAAACTGTGGTCAAACTGTGGTCAAACTAATTATTCAAGAAATATTAGTGTTATTAAATAATTATTGTTTTTTGAAACAATAGTTTCAAACTCAAACAGTGAAATGTGTCACTTCATGCTCAAGCTAAACTCCTGAGGGTTAATAGGATTGACATCTTACTATTGTGAGGAAAACAACAAGTGCAGACTTGGAAACGAGGAAGAATAGAACCCGGAAGTTAAGCGTGCTTAGGCTGGGGGAGTGGGAGGATGGGTGACCGTTCGGGAAGTTAGATGATTCGGAATGATGAGGGGTGATTAGAGGATAAATTGAGCAGTGATGAGGGGTGGTGATTACAGACTAAAGGTGGAGCTCCACGTGGCCGCGCCCTTTAGTCCCGGTTCGTGTAAGAACCGGGACTAAAGGGGAGAGGCATTAGTAACGACCCTTTATTCTCGGTTCGAAAACCGGGACTAAAGGGCCTTACCAACCGGGACAAAAGCCCCTTTTTCTACTAGTGATAGAGATCTCAAATTAATTTTGCAAAAGACTGTTAATAGATCTAGAAAGAATTGGTCCAAGAAACATGATGATGCATTATGGGTCTATAGAACTGCATATAAAATCTTATGGGTATGTCTCCGTATAAAAAGGTTTATGGAAAAGCATGTCATTTACCTCTTGAGCTAGGACATAAGGCATAATGGGCCATTAAAGAGCTGAATTATGATTTTAAACTTGCCGGTGAGAAGAGGTTGTTTGACATTAGCTCACTTGATGAATGGAGAACCCAAGCCTATGAGAATGCCAAACTGTTTAAAGAAAAAGTTAAAAGATGGCATGACAAAAGGATACAAAAGCGTGAGTTTAATGTAGGTGATTATGTGTTGCTATTCAACTCTCATTTAAGATTTTTTGCAGGAAAACTTCTCTCTAAAAGGGAAGGTCCTTACGTTATCGAGGAGGTCTATCGTTCCGGTGCCATAAAAATCAACAACTTCGAAGGCACAAATCCGAAAGTGGTGAACGGTCAAAGAATGAAACATTATATCTCAGCTAATCCCATAAATGTTGAAACTAATATTATCAAAACCGTAACCCCAGAGGAATACATAAGGGACACTTTCGAGAACGTTTCAGACTCCGAAAAGGAATAGGTATATGGTACGGTAAGTAAACCGACTCCAAAACAGTTCTACTGGCAATTTTTCTCCGTTTTGGAATATTTAGAAAAATAGGAAAATAAGAAGTAGTCCGGGAAGGACACGAGGCTTCCACGAGGGTGGGAGGCGCGCCCCCTGCCTCGTGGGCACCTCGTGTGCTCTTCGGACTCCGTTTTCTTGCACGATACTTATTTCGGTCGAGAAAAATTCATTATATAATCTCCCAAAGGTTTTGACTCTCGTATCACGCAAATATTCTCTGTTTTTGTTTCGAGCTGTTTCTGAAGCAGATTTGGAGCAAGATGTCATCTCAGGATTCCGACAGAGAGAGCTATGTCTCACACCTCATTGCTGACCCAAAGACCTATGGGGATCTATCTCCTTGTGGTCGAACGACGGATGAGGAGGAGGATGCTCATTTAATGAGGATCAATGATTCAAGCTCGGAGGAGGAGGATGTCCCACTACCTCAACCTGGGGACATGCACGTGAAGTTCAAGAAGTCTAGTCTCCCTAAGAGGGCTAAACTATCTAATAATCGATCTATTCCGTCTCGTTTTCGACAGAAAAGCAAAGGAGATTTATGTGACAAGCTGGAATCGGAGGTCGATGATTTAAAGGAGGAAATTGCTCTTCTCAATTACAACATGGAAAAGCTGAAAGCACAATTTACATCATCAACAAGTCCATCATCGCCACCTCCGAAGAAGGAGATATAACCACATGGGTATGGGCACTCCCCTTGGCAACTGCCAAGCTTGGGGGAGGTGCCCCGGTATCGTATCACCATCACACCTCTATCTTTACTGTTTTTCTTAGTTCGATCCTTTTAGTATTATCTTGATCTAGTAGAATAAAGTTTTAGTATGATCTAGTCGTGAGTTTTGCTTTATGATCCCTCTGTGTAATCGGGTCCGTGAGCTATATAATAAAGATTAGTGTTGAGTCAAGGGCTTGATTATCTTGTTATGATCTTGAGTGAATAAAAGAAAAAGAAAGAATAAAAAGAAATAAAAAGAGATCATATTGATCTTATGGAGAGTAATGACTTCACATATAGAGTATGATGATTAAAAGTTGTTGAGAGTTGACAAACATAGTTTTGGTCATCATTGCAATTAATAGGAAGTAATAAAGAAAGAGAGGTTTCACATATTAATATACTATCTTGGACATCTTTTATGATTGTGAGCACTCATTAAAATATGACATGCTAAAGAGTTGATGTTGGACAAGGAAGACAACGTAATGGGTCATGTTTTCTTATATCTGAGATAAAGTATATTGTCATGGATCATCCAACATGTTGAGTTTGCCTTTCTCCCTCATGCTAGCCAAATTCTTTGCACCAAGTAGAGATACTACTTGTGCTTCCAAACACCCTTAAACCCAGTTTTGCCATGAGAGTCCACCATATCTACCTATGGAATGAATAAGATCCTTCAAGTAAGTTGTCATCGGTGCAAGCAATAAAAATTGCTCTCTAAATATGTATGATTGATTAGTGTGGAGGAAATAAGCTTTATACGATCTGTGGAAGAAATAAAAGCGACGGACTGCATAATAAAGGTCCATATCACAAGTGGCAATATAAAGTGACGTTCTTTCGCATTAAGATTTTGTGCATCCAACCCTGAAAGCACATGACAACCTCTGCTTCCCTCTACGAAGGGCCTATCTTTTACTTTTATCTTCTACCTTATGCAAGAATCATGGTGATCTTCACCTTTCCTATTTACATTTTATCCTTTGTCAAGCACATTATGTTGGAAAGATCCTGATATATATATCTAATTGGATGTAAGTTAGCATGAACTATTACTGTTGACATTACCCTTCAGGTAAAAGGTTGGGAGGCGAAACTATAAGCCCCTATCTTTCTCTGTGTCCGACTAAAACTCCATAACCACAAGTATTGCGTGAGTGTTAGCAATTGTGAAAGACTAAATGATAGTTGAGTATGTGGACTTGCTGAAAAGCTCTTATATTGACTCTTTTTGATGTTATGATAAATTGCAATTGCCTCAATGACTGAGATTATAGTTTGTTAGTTCTCAATGAAGTTTCTGATTCATACTATACATTGTGAATAGATTGTTACTTTATCGTAAGAAATCATATGACACTATCCATGTATGTTGCTGTTATGAGAATGATCATGATGCCCTCATGTCCGTATTTTATTTTATCGACACGTCTATCTCTAAACATGTGGACATATTTATCGTTATCGGCTTCCGTTTGAGGACAAGCGAGGTCTAAGCTTGGGGGAGTTGATACGTCCATTTTGCATCATGCTTTTATATCGATATTTATTGCAGTATGGGCTGTTATTACACATTATGTCACAATACTTATGCCTATTCTCTCTTATTTTACAAGGATTACATGAAGAGGGAGAATGCCGTCAGCTGGAATTCTGGGCTGGAATAGGAGCAAATATTAGAGACATATTCTGCGCAACTCCAAAAGTCCTGAAACTCCACGGAAGCCATTTTTGGAAATAATAAAAAATACTGAGCGAAGAAAATACCAGAGGGGGCCCACACCCTGGCCACGAGGGTGGGGGGCACGCCCTACCCCCTGGGCGCACCCCCTGCCTCGTGGGCCCCCTGGTGGCCCTCCGGTGCCCATCTTCTGCTATATGAAGTCTTTCGTCCGAGAAAAAATCATAAGCAAGCTTTCGGGACGAGACTTCGCCGCCACGAGGCGGAACCTTGGCGGAACCAATCTAGGGCTCTGGCGGAGCTGTTCTGCCGGGGAAACTTCCCATCGGGAGGGGCAAATCATCGCCATCGTCATCACCAACGATCCTCTCATCGGGAGGGGGTCCATCTTCATCAACATCTTCGCCAGCACCATCTCCTCTCAAACCCTAGTTCATCTCTTGTATCCAATCCTTGTCTCATAGCCTGAGCTTGGTACCTGTAGGTTGCTAGTAGTGTTGATTACTCCTTGTAGTTGATGCTAGTTGTTTTATTTGGTGGAAGATCATATGTTTAGATCCATTATGCATATTAATACCCCTCTGATTATGAACATGAATATGCTTTGTGAGTAGTTATGTTTGTTCCTGGGGACATGGGAGAAGTCTTGCTATTAGTAGTCATGTGAATTTGGTATTCGTTCGATATTTTGATGAGATGTATGTTGTCTCTCCTCTAGTGGTGTTATGTGAACGTCGACTACATGACACTTCACCATTATTTGGGCCTAGAGGAAGGCATTGGGAAGTAATAAGTAGATGATGGGTTGCTAGAGTGACAGAAGCTTAAACCCTAGTTTATGCGTTGCTTCGTAAGGGGCTGATTTGGATCCATATGTTTCATGCTATGGTTTGGTTTACCTTAATACTTCTTTTGTAGTTGTGGATGCTTGCATGTGACACCCAAAAATTTTAATTAGCTTTTTCAATCTTTTATCTTGATTTGAGGGATGTTATTTAAAATATTTTTTTTCTCTAAAGGACTCTCCCTCTCAAAAAATTTCTTTTTTGACAAGTGTTTTGTTTGGATTCACCCAAGACTTGATTTTGGTCTTGGAGGTTTTTCATCTCATGTTGACTCAACACCAAATGTTTTTCATTTGGAAAAAATTATTGCTTTGAAAATCTTTTAAATAGCCCTATGGCTTTTGGAGTGATCTTGTCCCCTTTTCTAAATCACATCTTACCATGACTTGAGTGGAAATCCCCTCCCAAAAGCCTTTCCCCATCTTTGTGAAAAGTTATACTTCAAATCCAGCAAGTTGAACCTCCCCATGAATTTTCTTCCATTCAATTCTTATCAAAAATATTTTCTGCCTTCTATTTTGATCCTTGGAGGTTTGCAAAGGAACTACCATTTCTACTTTGAGTTTGGCCTCCAAACCAATTTCCCTGGCTAGTCCTTAGAGCCCTCAACCAAGATCCATGAAGATCCACTGGTCTCCAGTTCAAAATTTTCAAATTGTACTTGCTGCAAGTTTGGACCATGTTTGCCAAATTTGATGAAATTCATTTGATTTCTCCTCCTAAAAATCTGAGAAAATTCAGGCAGTCTCTGGATGCATTGAGAGGTCACCTCACCAAGTCCCAGCTCCAGGAAAATTTTTCTTCATGCCAAATCATTTCGTCGAACACCTGAGGGGCACTGTTCCTGTCAAGGTCAGTAAATTCAGTGATACAGTTTCAGAACCACTGTCGTTTTCTTCAGAACCCGTTCTCGATCTCGCCAGTAGCCGCGGTGGCGCCGTGCGGCCTGTGCTTCCTTCTTATCCCTGCGCCGCACGATCGCCTGGAGGCTTGCGGGCGTCGGCGACGAGCAGGAGGAGGTGCGCCACCCCGTGAGCGACGGCAGCAGCGGCCTTTGCGGCACGCCAGAGAGGCGCAGCGTTGGACGGCGCCGTCCAGCGCCGCCCAAGCCACCAGACGCCACCGCGTGGCCATCCACTCACCCGTGCACGCTGCCATCCGTCGTCGTGAACTGCTAGGCGTGGAGCGCGCTCCCTGCCGCCGCCGTGCCCGTGCGGCCGTTCCGTCGAGGACCGGCGTATTACACCAAGCCCGACCAAGGTTTAGCGGAGGAACGGCACCAGTGACCCTCCCTGATGATGCCTAGCCTCCTAAATCCCCTGCCCAACCTCTGCCTCGCCGTAATTGCTCGCCGGAGCTATCCCGTTCACGGCCACACCCTCGGATCGCCTATAAAAGGAGGCCCCGAGCTCGAACTCGAACCCACACCACCTCTACACACTACCAGTACCACGCCAAGCCACTGGGCAACCCCCGAGGGAGTCTTCTTCCCCAACTCCGGCCGCCTCGAACCGCTTCGGGACCCAGCTCGATTCACCCCCGTGCGTGCAGCTCTTGCTATCAGCTCATGCTAGTAGTCTCCTAGTGCATCCACTCTTCTGACCGGCGCTTCAATTTGGAGTTTGCAGCACCCACCGGAGTACTCCACCATCGCCCGAACCACCGTCCGTCGGAGAAAGTGTCACCGTCGACGTGGTGCTCTCCGATGGCCAAGTCCACCACCCACCGACGCGGAAGAACACCCTGAACCTCTTGGTACCTTCCGATCTCTCTGCCTCGCCGTGGTTCAACGCCGGCGACCACCACAGCCTTTGGGTGCCGGCGAGCCCCGTTGGAGTTTTAAACCTGACGGGTGGGACCCCCCCGTCAGCCTCTCTTCTTTCTCCCCCTCGAACCGTTTTTTGATAGCGCCTTCGGGCAAAATGCGTTTTCTCTTTGGGCTGGCGCATTTCATTTCGAACCGTTTTCTGTTTTCTCAAACAAGTCCCTGGTTCTTTTCTGTTTCATCACAGCTTAGTCCCTGGACTAAAACCCTTATATCTTTTTAATAAAAGATGATTTTTGATTGATTCTTTTTCTATCAGTCTTATATTTTTGTCTAGTTTTTTATAGTATTTATTTGGAAAAAATTTGGAACATTTTTTATGCACGCTATGATTTTCACGTTAGTATACGGTTTCGTTATACCGTAGGTTCCGGAGGAGGTGACGGAGCCGCGAACTTCGCCGAGCTAGACTCTGACTTCTCCGAACCAGGCAATCATGTTTGATCCTTTGATATGATAGGTGTTTTGCATGTTTGCTTGAATGGATGTGCATGGCATATGAGCATCGGTGAGTATTACGTTGCATGCAAGGCAACTATCCGTGTGTTTCGAAGTTAATGTGATCTTTGATGAGAGATGACCTGATCATGTGGTGACATGAAAGGTAGTAAGATGGTATTGTTGTAGCATGCCAGTCTTACGTCATCCGATAAACTCCGACGTTAACGTGGACTGAGCCACGTTATCGTTCTTCCCCCTTTCGTGCTGCCACATGTTTTCTGCAAAGAATATGGTTTAGTAAGTTGCTAACCTCTTTCCTTGTACAAACCAAATACAGGGGACGGGATGAGGGTTCCATGGCCCTGGATTAAAGCCAGTCATCCGGTCAGGGGGCATGGGTGTTTCCGGTTGGGACCGAGAGGGGGGCACCCCTTAGAGCGCGCGGTATAAATTTGATCCCATGCTACGCGAGGTTGTAGCCTCCCCGTCTCAAGGTTTTTTCTTGAACGTTGCCGAGGGTGATTCCTGGCATCGGAATGTTGAATGGGTGTGTACTGGTTAGATGTGTTTCTCCTAAAACACCGTAAATGGAACTAGTCCCTTGTGGCTACTGAAATCCGTTGGCTGTGGTTAATAGTACAAACTCTGCAGAGTCAAATCCTTCCGAGTCATCGTGTCCTTGGTCAAGGACCATGGCCAGCATATCTCCATCCATGTCAGTCCCTATGTCAGTCTCCGTGGTATAATCCCCGGTGAACAAGCTTGAGTGGTAAACCCAGTTGAGCGTTATTCCTGTAGATGGACTAACCCTGTTATTTATCTCGTATCTGAATATTCCCTTGAAATGATTTATATTCATGAGCTACTGAATTATTAAGCTATGATATAAGCCCTTAATGTGATGTCGCTCAGACGTCCGACTGTGGCACTCTTGTCTTTTATTTTCAATATAAGCCCTTTATGTGATGTCGCTCAGACGTCCGACTGTGGCATACTCGTTATTTACCTTTTGATATAAGCCCTTTATGTGATGTCGCTTAGACGTCCGACTGTGGCACTTTGTCATTTACTTTTGATATAAGCCCTTTACGTGATGTCGCTCAGACGTCTGACTGTGGCACGCACTGTCATTTATATTCTAATATAAGCCCTTTATGTGGTGTCGCCTTGACGCCCGACTGCGGCATTGTTATTTCCTTCGTACCCTTCAGAGGAGTCATTCAGACACTCGTTTGGCCTTCAGTATTACGTTGGGATTTCGGGAGGACTACCGCCCGACTTCCTTTTATTTTCCCATGCATTGTTATCTCATTGTCTGAGTGCACTCTATTAATCTGTTCATATGCATCATGTTTACATTTGTTATATCTTATGTCCGAACTGTCTTGCGAGTACTTTCATAGTACTCACCTGGCTTGTTGATTTGGCCAGATGTTCACGAAGGCGAAATCATGGATGAAGAGTTTGATAGTGAGTCCGACGCCTAGAGGAGTCCCAGTCAGTCCCGTGCGATCCTGGATATTGGTCACTTGTATTATATACGCTTCCGCCACCCGCAATAAGTATCCTCGAGCCTCACTCCGACGCTCGATGAGTTGTTAGATTTCAGGAGTCATGTCACCCACTTCACTATGACATATGCACCACCGCTTCTATTTGTGAGTCAGTAGTTATGCCACCATATCCGCCGTTATGTGTAATATCCGCGTGTTTGTAATAGATTGTTGAGGCATCTCCGCTCAGCCTTGTATTATATTTAGTACTCCTGGTTTTTCTTCTGTGATCAAGAAATTGTCTACCAGTGAGGAGGATTCTCCTCTACTGGTCCGTAAAAGGGATCGGTTTCTCAATAAATATTTTATTAGCGACGACGTGTCTATGCACCAGGCCGTGGTGCAATTCAAGGGAGGACGTTCTGCATCACGCCACTTCCGTTTTTTGGGAAGGGCCATGCCTACGGAGAGGCATGCCATGCAGATGGCTGCCCGTGAGGCGATAGCTCGCCTTCGGGACATTCTTCCTTCGATGAAGACTCATCGCTACCGCTACCTCCCATGCCATGTGCCATATAGTTGTCACTATGCATTCGCCTGCCATAGGGGAGAGCGAGATGAAGCTATCGAGATGCTTGTTGAGTATCTCAAGGCTCTGGAGGCAGCTTTCGACGACCTCGTGGACGGTCTTGTGGCTGCCCGTATGGACTTAGTTCGGGGATATTCTGCCAACAGGAGGGAGCTTCTCCAGATGGCACCGCCACTGACGTTCGTTTCATCCTCAGCGTCCTATTCACCTGCCATTTTGGCCACCGCTCGCCGTCTGCCTACCACTGAGGAGTTCGACCAGGTCATTGCTCCTACTCCAGTCAGAGCTGCACCGCCTGCCGCACCCACACTACCGCCTGTCGCACCCGCGCCATCTCCGCAGCGCAGTGCTACGCACCTGGAGCCTATTAGGGAGGAGGTGGAGGTTGAGTCTCCTGCACCGCTGGGTCTTACCCTCGGCAAGGGGAAGGACATCTTCACCATCTCCGATTGAGTGCGCCTAGTAGCCGCGCGATGTGTCTGCTTGTATGATATGTTTTATATGTACTTAAGTTTGTAGTAGTTGTGTGCGCTTCATCCCGGAGGAGTGTGCTAGCCTAATAACATGTCAGGATTGTGTACGCGCATCCTGAGTGCTGTATCGTATGTTTGCGTATCAAGTGTATGATTTGTACTGAGCAGTCCTTCTCCGTGCGCAATCAAATATTTTCTTGAAAAATCTTGAGGTCTTTTGAATTTTTGCCTTGCAAGATTTTCCTTGTGCCACACTGTTCTTCTCATGGTTTTTGCAAAATAATACCCCAGAGTGGAAAATGTCTCGTCCGTGGACTCGTTCCATGCCAAATCCACCCGAAGAAGTTTATGGGACACAGACAAGCAGCAACTTCACACAGGGCAGTCTAGTCAACAGGACAGCGAGGCAGCCTCATCTCAAGTATGCCGCCTTTTCGAACAAAGCCAGCAACAACACCAAGAGATGATGAATCACGTCATCAATATGGGAAATCACCGTGAGCCCTACCAAGCACACTCCAAGTTGTCTGAACTGCAGAAGACACGCCCTCCAACATTTGCTCACACTGATAGGCCGCTTGAAGCCGATGATTGGCTTCGAGACATCGAGAGGAAGTTGATTATTGCTCAATGTTCAGATCATGAGAAGGTGCTTTATGCACCTCACTACCTCACTGGAGCAGCTGCAGCATGGTGGGAGAACTTCCTACACATGCATCCGAGTGAACATAATATCACCTGGGAGGAGTTTAAGGAAGGCTTTCGTGGGGCACACATCCCCAGGAGCATCATAAAAATCAAGAAAGGAGAATTTGATGACCTCAAGCAGAGAGGCATGACCGTGACGGAATACAACAGTCAGTTTACCCAGCTATCTCGTTATGCCTATGATGAGCATATGACTGAGAACAAAAGGATGGAAAAAAATTTGGACGGCCTGGCGCCAGCACTAAAATGCCAACTCGTTGTACACACTTTCCCAGATTTCAAAACTCTGGTTGCCAAGGCCATTACTTTGGAGAATGAGCGCCGTAGTCTGGAGGATATCCGTAAGCGGAAAAGGGACAAGACGACCCTTGCTCGCAACAATCGAAGCAAGACTGATGTTCAGAGGAACGAAGCAAGAAAATCCACGACTACTGCTCTAAGGCCAACCAGACAGTTTCATTCAAGGGACAAGGACTTTACATACCGTCCAGGGGTCACTTGCTATGCTTGTGGTGAAGAAGGGCACTATGCCAAACAGTGCCCAAAACCAAGGAACTCGGCCCCCAAGCCGAACAATGGTGGGAATAATCTAGCTCCCAAGCGCAACAATTTCAATCCCAACAACAATCACAGGAAGGGTCACCTGAACCATGTGACCAAGGAAGAAGCACAGAATGCTCCAGACATCGTACTCGGTACGTTCCCTGTCAACACAGTACTTGCCGCGGTTTTGTTTGATTCTGCAGCTTCCCACTCGTTCATTTCGAAGAGTTTTGTCTTGCAACATGGTTTTTCGATTCTTCCTTTGGAAAAATCTATGATTATCAAGTCCCCCGGGAATAAGCAGATCACTCAGAGTTTCTGCCAAGGAGTGATTATTGAATTCGAAGGACTAAAGTTTCAGGCTAATCTCATCGTGTTGGAAAATAAAGGACTGGATGTTATCCTAGGGATGGACTGGTTGACCACCAACAAGGGATTTATTGACTGTTTCAATCGGACTGTGATCCTCACTCACCATCACGGCAAGACAATAAAGGTTACAGCTCAAGAGAGACCACGGTCACGGCAACCAAAGTTGAACAAAGTGGACATCTCAGAATTGAGAAAAGTTCCAGTGGTGTGCGAGTTTCCTGACGTATTTCCTGAAGAACTACCAGGCATGCCACCAGACCGAGAGACAGAGTTCAGCATTGAACTAGCACCTGGCACCACCCCCATCTACAAGAAACCTTATAGAATGGCACCCTCAGAATTGGTAGAATTGAAGAAGCAAATCAAGGAATTACTGGATAAAGGATTTATTCGAGCCAGCTCCTCACCTTGGGGTTCGCCAGTATTATTCGCCAAGAAAAAGGATGGGACACTAAGATTGTGTATAGACTATCGAGCTCTCAACATGGTCACCATCAAAAACAAATATCCAATGCCACGGATAAATGATTTGTTTGACCAGCTCGCACAAGCCAAGGTGTTCTCAAAAATTGATTTAAGATCGGGATATCATCAATTAAAAGTACGGACAGAAGATATCCCTAAGACATCATTCACCTCCAGATATGGATTATATGAGTTCACGGTAATGCTGTTTGGATTGACAAACGCCCCCGCATATTTTGTCCACCTCATGAACAAAGTGTTTATGAAATTCATGGACAAATTTGTCGTGGTGTTCATTGATGATATTCTGGTACACTCAAGGACACCAGAAGAACATGCTGAGCATCTCAGAATTGTATTGGGAGAATTAAGGAAACATCAATTGTACGCCAAATTTAGCAAGTGTGAATTTTGGCTAAGACAAGTTGGTTTTCTAGGCCATATATTGACCCAAGAAGGCGTGGCCGTAGACCCAGAAAAAGTCAAAGCCATACTTGACTGGAAACCACCAGCCAACGTAACCGACGTACGGAGTTTCCTAGGAATGGCTGGGTATTACCGGAGATTTATCGAAGGATTCTCCACTGTGGCAAAACCAATGACCCAGTTGCTCAAGAAAGACAAGAAATTTGTATGGACGGAAGCGTGCGAGAAAAGCTTCCAAGAGCTCAAGAAGAAACTAACAACAGCACCGGTTTTGGTTGTGCCGGATATACACAAGAGTTTTGAAGTGTATTGTGACGCGTTCCGGAAGGGCCTCGGATGCGTATTGATGCAGGACGGCAAGGTTGTCGCGTATGCTTCCAGGCAACTACGGAAGCATGAGGAAAATTATCCTACTCATGACCTGGAGCTAGCAGCCGTCATCCATGCACTCAAAGAGTGGAGACACTTTCTGTTGGGAAATCGTTGTGAAATATATACGGACCATAAGAGCCTTAAATATATTTTCACACAACCAGAGCTAAATTTACGACAACGACGCTGGTTGGAATTGGTCAAGGACTATGATGTCGGCATTCACTACCATCCAGGGAAAGCAAATGTAATGGCAGATGCTCTTAGTCGGAACCCCAGCCCAGGCAACGACAATCCTTAGAACTTGAGACCTGAGTTTCAGCAGGAGTTCACTAGACTCAACATGGTGTTGGTCTCTGAGGGCACCATATCAAATCTGGAGATACACCCCACCCTAATGGAACAAATTAAGAAGGCTCAGCAGGGACATCCCAGCATCGAAGGTATAAAGAGGAAAATGAGCCTTGACAAGGCTTCAGAGTTCCTCATAGACAATGAGGGAGTATTATGGTACGGGGACAGACTTTGCGTACCAAACATTGAGGAACTCAAACAGCAAATCCTAACCGAAAGCCACACCGCTCCATATTCGATCCACCCTGGAGGAACCAAAATGTACAGAGACATTCAGGAGAGATTTTGGTGGCACGGTATGAAAAGGGACATAGCCGCATTCATTGCTTGTTGCGATTCATGTCCGCGCATAAAAGCCGAGCATCAAAAGCTAGCAGGGCTGCTACAGCCAAACCGGATACCTGAATGGAAATGGGATGAAATTGGGATGGACTTCATTGTCGGACTACCTCGATCACAACGCGGAAATGATGCCATATGGGTCATCACAGATAGGCTAACCAAGGTAGCACATTTCATTCCCGTGAAGACGACCTACTCCACTCAGAGGCTTGCTAAGCTTTATCTCTCCCGTATAGTTTGTCTGCATGGAGTCCCAAAAACCATAATATCCGATCGAGGCACTCAATTTGTCTCTAAATTTTGGGATCACTTACAACAAGCTCTGGGCACTCAACTAGCATTCAGTACAGCGTACCACCCCCAGACTGATGGACAAACTGAACGCGTGAACCAAATCCTAGAGGACATGCTGAGAGCCTCTGTGCTCACCTATGGATCCAGTTGGGAAGAGAGTTTGCCGTATGCCGAGTTCGCATACAACAACAGTTACCAAGCCAGCTTACAAATGGCACCTTTTAAAGCATTGTACGGACGGAGGTGTCATACCCCGCTAAATTGGTCAGAGACATGTGACAGTCGTATCTTCGGCCCAGGCATGCTCAAGGAAGCCGAGGAGAAAGTTAAACAGATCAGGGACAGACTCAAGACAGCTCAAAGCCGACAAAAGAGCTACTACGATCGAAAACATCGTGAGGTCAGCTTTGAACACGGTGATTACGTATACCTACGAGTGTCTCCTATGAGGGGCCTACAACGGTTCAAGATTAAGGGGAAGCTAGCCCCAAGATTAATTGGACCCTTCTGTGTAATTGCACGAAGAGGCACAGAAGCCTACCAGCTAGACCTACCAACAGAGCTGTCAAACGTCCACGACATGTTCCACGTCTCACAGTTGAGAAAATGTGTAAGCAACCCGGAGAAGCATGTATCTCATGAGAGCATTGATGTGCAACCAGACCTCTCCTACAGAGAGCGGCCAGTAAAGATTTTGGAAGAGTCTGAAAGGAGGACCCGTCAGAAAACAACTAGATTTTTCAAGGTCCAGTGGAGTAATCACACCGAGGATGAAGCCACATGGGAAAGAGAAGATTTTCTTCAGGCAGAGTACCCACAGCTATTTGAGGATCAGCTGAAATCTCGGGGACAAGATTTTTCCTAAGGGGGTAGGTGTTGTGACACCCAAAAATTTTAATTGGCTTTTTCAAACTTTTATCTTGATTTGAGGGATGTTATTTAAATTTTTTTTCTCTAAAGGACTCTCCCTCTCAAAAAATTTCTTTTATGACAAGTGTTTTGTTTGGATTCACCCAAGACTTGATTTTGGTCTTGGAGGTTTTTCATCTCATGTTGACTCAACACCAAATGTTTTTCATTTGGAAAAAATTATTGCTTTGAAAATCTTTTAAATAGCCCTATGGCTTTTGGAGTGATCTTTTCCCCTTTTCTAAATCACCTCTTACCATGACATGAGTGGAAATCCCCTCCCAAAAGCCTTTCCCCATCTTTGTGACAAGTTATACTTCAAATCCAGCAAGTTGAACCTCCCCATGAATTTTCTTCCATTCAATTCTTATCAAAAATATTTTCTCCCTTCTATTTTGATCCTTGGAGGTTTGCAAAGGAACTACCATTTCTACTTTGAGTTTGGCCTCCAAACCAATTTCCTTGGCTAGTCCTTAGAGCCCTCAACCAAGATCCATGAAGATCCACTGGTCTCCAGTTCAAAATTTTCAAATTGTACTTGCTGCAAGTTTGGACCATGTTTGCCAAATTTGATGAAATTCATTTGATTTCTCCTCCTAAAAATCTGAGAAAATTCAGGCAGTCTCTGGATGCATTGAAAGGTCACCTCACCAAGTCCCAGCTCCAGGAAAATTTTTCTTCATGCCAAATCATTTCGTCAAACACCTGAGGGGCACTGTTCCTGTCAAGTTCAGTAAATTCAGTGATAGAGTTTCAGAACCACTGTCGTTTTCTTCAGAACCCGGCTCGATCTCGCCAGTAGCCGCGGTGGCGCCGTGCGCCCTGTGCTTCCTTCTTATCCCCGCGCCGCACGATCGCCTGGAGGCTTGCGGGCGTCGGCGACGAGCAGGAGGAGGTGCGCCACCCCGTGAGCGACGGCAGCAGCGGCATTTGCGGCACGCCAGAGAGGCACAGCGTTGGACGGTGCCGTCCAGCGCCGCCCAAGCCACCAGAGGCCACCGCGTGGCCATCCACTCACACGTGCACGCTGCCATCCGTCGTCGTGAACTGCTAGGCGCGGAGCGCGCTCCCTGCCGCCGCCGTGCCCGTGCGGCCGTTCCGTCGAGGACCGGCGTATTACACCAAGCCCGACCGAGGTTTAGCGGAGGAACGGCACCAGTGACCCTCCCTGATGATGCCTAGCCTCCTAAATCCCCTGCCCAACCTCTGCCTCGCCGTAATTGCTCGCCGGAGCTATCCCGTTCACGGCCACACCCTCAGATCACCTATAAAAGGAGGCCCCGAGCTCGAACTCGAACCCACACCACCTCTACACAATACCAGTACCACGCCAAGCCACTGGGCAGCCCCCGAGGGAGTCTTCTTCCCCAACTCCGGCCGCCTCGACCCGATTCGGGACCCAGCTCGATTCACCCCAGTGCGTGCACCTCTACCTCTCAGCTCATGCTAGTAGTCTCCTAGTGCATCCACTCTTCTGACCCGCGCTTCAATTTGGAGTTTGCAGCACCCACCGAAGTACTCCACCATCGCCCGAACCACCGTCCGCCGGAGAAAGTGTCGCCGTCGACGTGGTGCTCTCCGACGGCCAAGTCCACCACCCACCGACGCGGAAGAGCACCCTGAACCTCTTGGTACCTTCCGATCTCTCTGCCTCGCCGTGGTTCAACGCCGGCGACCACCGCAGCCTTCGGGCGCCGGCGAGCCCCGTTGGAGTTTTAAACATGACGGGTGGGACCCCCCCCCCGTCAGCCTCTCTTCTTTCTCCCCCTCGAACCGTTTTCTGATAGCGCCTTCGGGCAAAATGCGTTTTCTCTTTGGGCTGGCGCATTTCATTCCGAACCGTTTTCTGTTTTCTCAAACAAGTCCCTGGTTCTTTTCTGTTTCATCACAGATTAGTCCCTGGACTAAAACCCTTATATCTTTTTAATAAAAGATGATTTTTGATTGATTCTTTTTCTGTCAGTCTTATATTTATGTCTAGTTTTTTATAGTATTTATTTGGAAAAAATTTGGAACAATTTTTATGCACGCTACGATTTTCACGTTAGTATACGGTTTCGTTATACTGTAGGTTCCGGAGGAGGTGACGGAGCCGCGAACTTCGCCAAGCTAGACTCCGACTTCTCCGAACCAGGCAAGCATGTTTGAACCTTTGATATGATAGGTGTTTTGCATGTTTGCTTGAATGGATGTGCATGGCATATGAGCATCGGTGAGTATTACGTTGCATGCAAGGCAACTATCCGTGTGTTTCGAAGTTACTGTGATCTTTGATGAGAGATGACGAGATCATGTGGTGATATGAAAGGTAGTAAGATGGTATTGTTGTAGCATGCTAGTCTTACGTCATCCGATAAACTCCGACGTTAACGTGGACTGAGCCACGTTATCGTTCTTCCCCCTTTCGTGCTGCCACATGTTTTCTGCAAAGAATACGGTTTAGTAAGTTGCTAACCTCTTTCCTTGTACACACCAAATAGAGGGGCCGGGATGAGGGTTCCATGGCCCTGGATTAAAGCCAGTCATCCGGTCAGGGGGCATGGGTGTTTCCGGTTGGGACCGAGAGGGGGGCACCCCTTAGAGCGCGCGGTATAAATTTGATCCCATGCTACGCGAGGTTGTAGCCTCCCCCTCTCAAGGTTTTTCATGAACGTTGCCGAGGGTGATTCCTGGCATCGGAATGTTGAATGGGTGTGTACTGGTTAGATGTGTTTCTCCTAAAACACCGTAAACGGAACTAGTCCCTTGTGGCTACTGAAATCCGTTGGCTGTGGTTAATAGTACAAACTCTGCAGAGTCAAATCCTTCCGAGTCATCGTGTCCTTGGTCAAGGACCATGGCCAGCATA
Source organism: Triticum aestivum (assembly GCF_018294505.1). NCBI lineage: Eukaryota > Viridiplantae > Streptophyta > Magnoliopsida > Poales > Poaceae > Triticum > Triticum aestivum. The sequence continues at coordinate 146,186,939 of NC_057802.1, forward strand.
TCTCCATCCATGTCAGTCCCTATGTCAGTCTCCGTGGTATAATCCCCGGTGAACAAGCTTGAGTGGTAAACGCAGTTGAGCGTTATTCCTATGGATGGACTAACCCTGTTATTTATCTCGTATCTGAATATTCCCTTGAAATGATTTATATTCATGAGCTACTGAATTATTAAGCTATGATATAAGCCCTTTATGTGATGTCGCTCAGACGTCCGACTATGGCACCCTTGTCTTTTATTTTCAATATAAGCCCTTTATGTGATGTCGCTCAGACGTCCGACTGTGGCATACTCGTTATTTACTTTTTTATATAAGCCCTTTATGTGATGTCGCTTAGACGTCCGACTGTGGCACTTTGTCATTTACTTTTGATATAAGCCCTTTACGTGATGTCGCTCAGACGTCCGACTATGGCACGCACTATCATTTATATTCTAATATAAGCCCTTTATGTGGTGTCGCCTTGATGCCCGACTTCGGCATTGTTATTTCATTTGTACCCTTCCGAGGAGTCATTCAGACACTCGTTTGGCCTTGAGTATTACGTTGGGATTCGGGAGGACTACCACCCGACTTCCTTTTATTTTCCCATGCATTGTTATCTCATTGTCTGAGTGCGCTCTATTAATCTGTTCATATGCATCATGTTTACATTTGTTATATCTTATGTCCAAACTGTCTTGCGAGTACTTTCATAGTACTCACCTGGGTTGTTGATTTGGCCAGATGTTGACGAAGGCGATCTCATGGATGAAGAGTTTGATAGTGAGTCCGGCGCCTAGAGGAGTCCCAGTCAGTCCCGTGCGATCCTGGATATTGGTCACTTGTATTATATACGCTTCCGCCACCCGCAATAAGTATCCTCGAGCCTCACTCCGACACTCGATGAGTTGTTAGATTTCAGGAGTCATGTCACCCACTTCACTATGACATATGCACCACCGCTTCTATTTGTGAGTCAGTAGTTATGCCACCATATCCGCCGTTATGTGTAATATCGGCGTGTTTGTAATAGATTGTTGAGCCATCTCCGCTCAGCCTTGTATTATATTTAGTACTCCTGGTTTTTCTTCTGTGATCAAGAAATTTTCTACTAGTGAGGAGGATTCTCCTCTACTGGTCCGTAAAAGGGATCGGTTTCTCAATAAATATTTTATTTGAAAACCGGTCGTGACATTGCAATAGGAGTTAATCAGAAGTGGGATGCTTGTCCAAGTAAGGACATCACCCAAGCACCGGTCCAACCACATATCAAATTATCAATGTACCGAACGCGATTCATAAGAACATGATGAAGACTAGCTTGACGATAATTCCCATGTGTCCTCGGGAGCGCTTTTCTCTATATAAGAGTTTGTCCAGGCTTGTCCTTTGCTACAAAAAGGATTGGGCCATCTTGCTGCACTTTATTTACACTTGTTACTTGCTACCCGTTACAATTTATCTTATCACAAAACTATCTGTTACCTATAATTTCAGTGCTTGCAGAGAATACCTTGCTGAAAACCGCTTATGATTTCCTTCTGCTCCTCGTTGGGTTCAACACTCTTACTTATAGAAAGGACTACGATAGATCCCTTACACTTGTGGGTCATCACCCTCCACGTGGTGGTCCTGTTCATCCAGCCGTCCACGGGGTCCTGTTCATCCAGCCCCAACCGACTCGATCGATCGGGTTCCTGTTCATCCAGAGGCAACACCACGGGGTCCTGTTCATCCACCCCCACCAGGAATTGTTCATCCAAACCCCCCAGCAACGCTCACTGTTCATCCATAGGCAGCATCGATCGGCTTCAGTTAGCAGCAGTAGCGAAGGAATCGCTCGATCGGGTTCAGTTAACAGCCATCGATCGATCGCTTGGGTTCAGTAACGCGTAGCCTGCAGTGCAATCGCTTGGGTTCAGTTAGAGCCCAACGCCTCACACCCACGCGCGTGCGTGTACGAGAGAAACGCGCATCACTCGGCCCCGACCACCCACCGTAACCGGGAGCACCCCGATATTTTCCTCGCCCTCGCTTCTACCACGTTTTTTTCCGTCATGGACGGCCCAAAGAATGTCATGCAACTGCGTCTCCGGCCCTCCCAGGACAAAAAGCCCTTTTCTGTCATGATTTTTTTTATAGAAGTAGGACCCACCACATCTATGATGATGCGGGTTTTGTCACAATTATCGTCATAGAAGTGTCATAAGTATGACAGAAAAAAATTCGTTCGGCCCAAAATGTCACGGATGTGTCTTTTTTTGTAGTGGCAATCCCTACTCATTCACATTGATATATATTGATGGGCATCTCCATAGCCCGTTGATACGCTTAGTTGATGTGAGACTATCTTCTCCTTTTTTGTCTTCTCCACAACCACCATTCTATTCCACCTCTAGTGCTATGACCATGGCTCATGCTCATGTATTGCGTGAAAGTTGAAAAGGTTTGAGAACATCAAAAGTATGAAACAATTGCTTGGCTTGTCATCGGGGTTGTGCATGATTTAAATATTTTGTGTGATGAAGATAGAGCATAGCCAGACTATATGATTTTGTAGGGATAGCTTGCTTTGGCCATGTGATTTTGAGAAGACATGATTGCTTTGTTAGTATGCTTGAAGTATTATTGTTTTCATGTAAATATTAAACTTTTGTTTTGAATCTTATGGATCTGAATATTCCTGTCACAATAAAGAAGATTACATTGATAAATATTTTAAGTAGCATTCCACAGCAAAAATTCTGTTTTTATCATTTACCTACTCGAGGACGAGCATGAATTAAGCTTGGGGATGCTGATACATCTCCAACGTATCTATAATTTTTTATTGTTCCATGCTATTATATTATCTCATTTTGGATGTTTATGGCCTTTATTATACACTTTTATATTATTTTTGGACTAACCTATTAACCGGAGGCCCAGCCCAAAATGTTGTTTTCTTGCCTATTTCAGTGTTTCAAAGAAAAGGAATATCAAATGGAGTACAAACGGAATCAAACCTTCGGGAGAGTTATTTTTGGAATGGAAGCGACGCAGGAGACTTGGAGTAGACGTCAGGGAAGCTTCAAGGAAGCCACGAGGCAGGGAGGCGCACCCTACCCCCCTGGGCGTGCCCCCACCCTCGTGGGCCCCTCGTGGCTCCCCTGACCGACTTCTTTCGCCTATATATATACATATACCCTAAAAACATCCGAGAGCAGAATAGATCGGGAGTTCCACCGCCGCAAGCCTCTGTAGCCACCAAAAACCAATCGGGACCTTGTTCCGGCACCCCGCCGGAGGGGGATCCATCACCGGTGGCCACCTTCATCATCCCGGCGCTCTCCAAGACAAGGAGGGAGTATTTCACCCTCGGGGCTGAGGGTATGTACTAGTAGCTATGTGTTTGAGGTGGTATGATCTTGATGTATCGCGAGCTTTGCTATTATAGTTGGATCTTATGATGTTTATCCCCCTCTACTCTCTTGTAATTGATGGAGTTTTCCCTTCGAAGTTATCTTATCGGATTGAGTCTTTAAGGATTTGAGAACACTTGATGTATGTCTTGCATGTGCTTATCTGTGGTGACAATGGGATATCATGTGATCTACTTGATGTATGTTTTGGTGATCAACTTGCGGGTTCCGTAACATTGTGAACTTATGCATTGGGGTTGCCACACGTTTTCGTCTTGACTCTCCGGTAGAAACTTTGGGGCACTCTTTGAAGTACTTTGTGTTGGTATGAATAGATGAATCTGAGATTGTGTGATGCATATCGTATAATCATACCCATGGATACTTGAGGTGACATTGGAGTATCTAGGTGACATTAGGGTTTTGGTTGATTTGTGTCTTAAGGTGTTATTCTAGTACGAACTCTATGATAGCTCGATCCGAAAGAATAACTTCGAGGTGGTTTCGTACCCTACAATAATCTCTTCGTTTGTTCTCCGCTATTAGTGGCTTTGCAGTGACTCTTTGTTGCATGTTGAGGGATAGTTATATGATCCAATTATGTTATTATTGATGAGAGAACTTGCACTAGTGAAAGTATGAACCCTAGGCCTTGTTTCCTAGCATTGGAATACCTTTTACGCTCACTTTTGCCACTTGCTACCTTGCTGTTTTTATATTTCAGATTATAAAAACCTATATCTACCATCCAAATTGCACTTGTATCACCATATCTTCGCCGAACTAGTGCACCTATACAATTTACCATTGTATTGGGTGTGTTTAGGACACAAGAGACTCTTTGTTATTTGGTTGCGGGGTTGCTTGAGAGAGACCATCTTCATCCTACGCCTCCCACGGATTGATAAACCTTAGGTCATCCACTTGAGTGAAATTTGCTATTGTCCTACAAACCTCTACAGTTGGAGGCCCAACAACGTCTACAAGAAGAAGGTTGCGTAGTAGACATCAAGCAGTTTCTAGCGCCATTGCCGGGGAGGTGAGTGCTTGAAGGTATATCTTTAGATCTTGCAATTGAATCTTTTAGTTTCTTGTTTTATCACTAGTTTAGTCTATACAAGAAGACTACAAAAAAATGGAATTGAGGGTACCTCATATGCTTCATCTTTTTAATATCTTTCATGAAAATAAGGATTCCGATAATTGTGCCAAAATGTTAGAAGAAGAATGCATTAGAATGTTGGGCACTAAATATTTGAATGATGAGCATGATTGCAATGTTGTTAGTATGAATTCTTTGAATATCCATAGTACTAATGATGATTGCACTAGTCATGATGAAAATATCTCTTATAAGCATGTCAACTTTTGTGGAATAGATAGAGCTTGCAAGTTCACACCAAATTGGGAAGATAGATTTTGCAAGAGGCATATGTATTTGGAAACTAAATGGTTGCAAGAAAGGCTAGATGATTGTGCCGAAAGATTCAATATTTATCGTCATCCTTGTGAACTTTGCAATGAACATGGTCATTTAAAGCTCCAATGCTATTTGTTTCATGATCAAATTGTGTCCAAACATTGTGATAACTTGATTACCCTTGAGCATCAAAATAAAATTCAAAAAACAATTCTCCACAAAAAAAGAATGAAATTTAAAATCTTAACTAGCAAGATGCCCGTGCGTTGCACGGAACATGAAGATGCATTTGTATGATTAGTTTATCTTGTGGGAGAAAAGACAATATTTTAATGTAATTGCCGATTGGCTTTGGTTTTTATAAGAGTAGAGAAATCCAGAAAAAATGATATTTTAATGTAATTGTCGGATGGCTTTGGTTTAAAAATTTACAACCCATTTCTTACAGCTTATAGCCCATTTTCTGGGGAAGCCCATTTCTTACTACTTTACATCCTTCCCTCCTCGTCTTGAAAGATTTGCTGCCCAGCAGGGCTGAGAAAAGCAAGTAGGCCTCGGTTTTGGTGTTCTCCAAAAAAAAGAACTGGGCTAGCCATTTTAAGAAAGAAAAAAGATATCAACTGGGCTCGTCATGTGCTTAAATAAAAGCGTAAGCGTGGGCTAGACGGGCCACAGCCCCCGCAAAGCGCAGTTGAGCTCCGTCTCTGAAACTAAAAAAACAACTAGGCGAGTTGCTGGGTCCCTGGTGTTATCCGCTCGTTGTGTAATTTTAAAAAATCCGTCGCCGCGCCGGCCTATGCATCGCTGGTGTGAGCTGAGACGTCGATGACTTGTCCTGGCGACATGCCGCCGTTGGTGGACTCCGTGTCCCCCTTGCTGAAGTCGACCGCGTCCTCGTCCTCGTCCTCGGCGCCGCCCTCAAGGTTGTAGTACTCGTAGTAGTGGCTACGCCAGAGCTCGCATTGGTACTCCACCGCCGATTCCTCGATGGATAGACTCTTCTCTACCTCCACCTCGGCCACGTGCAACTCCTCCTCTCGGCGCTCCTCGATCTCCACTGCCTCCTGCATCTCCAGCTCCCGCTCGGCGACCTCATGAGGACGCAGGTGCTCCATGGGCACCGCCGCCTTTTCAGACGTGGGTTGCATGATGGAGTCCGAGGTGGCCTGGAATATCTTGGCGTGTGCATCCTCGATCTTGGCGTGGATGGCCTCGACCCGGGCCAGGGCGACATCGGCGGCACAAACGGCAGCTCGAGCGCTCTCGGCAGCCTCCGTCGCAGCAGCAGCTGCAGCCGTCTCGGCTGCCGCGGCTGCCCTGTCGGCTACCGCAGACGCCCTCTCGGTGGAAGCCGGCGCGCTCAATGCGGATGTGGCGGCACTCTCGGCATAGGCGGCCGCGCTCTCGGCACAGGCGGCGGCGCTCGGGGGGACGCGACCATTGTACGTGCCTTGACGAAGCGTTTCCACGGCGACATCTTTGCAAGAAGGGGGTGCAGGAATGGGGATTGGGATTCGTGGATTCGGGGGTTGCCGGCACTGGAGCAGACGAGCCGGCGAAGCTTAAGGAGGGAGACTTAAATAGACCCTGATATTTTCATCACAAACGGTTCCCTGAAAACAACTGTGTGTGATGTTGTACATATTTTTTATTAGCTGTGAAAGACGAATTTGGAGTAAAGTGACAACGGATGGTGTTTTAAATGAACAAGAAATTTTGTAGTACTAATACAACTGTCATGTCAAATTTTGGAAAATTACAGGGGTCATTTGACCTTTTAAGACATTTAACTGATTTTCTAGCAGTGAGGAATTAAGAGGAAGTATTTTTTTGGCTTGTAATAACGAGGCACCTGCTTGCGTAATGCAATGACCCTGGTGGGTCCCTACTGTCAGCCTCTCCACGTACAGTCATCTCCTGATTCCTCTTGGTTGTTGACCATGTTGACAACGCTAGACGGAGGCGGGCACAGCGAGCAAACCAAGGCGGAGAACGATGGCGAGGCCTCGGACGGGAAGGAACAACAGCTGTGGGAGATGCGGCAGTGTAGTGGCAGGTGGAGGGGAGTATGAGGGCAACAACATGCAACTCAAGCTTACAAACGGTACAAAAAGCCCGAGGATTAATTGTTCATCAAATTTTTAGACAAAACCCAGATTGAACATGGCAGTAACATCTAACCCAACCACTCTTTTTCGCAGTCACAAACAAATGGATCGGTCTGATCCATAAAATCAACATCCTGTGCATAAAAATTTATTGCATGATGACTAGAACTTGTTGTAAATAGAAGCCGAGCACGTTTAGAAGTCCATTTGTCCACCTGAAACTTCTTTTTTTGCTCTTCAACGTGTCCGTTCGTGAGAAATCTCTTGCGGTAAAACTTAAGCCTCAAGGACAATAGTAACCTCGCATTCAACAGGAACAATGTGACAAAGCTTCTATTTGCCTGGTTGGATGCATATCCTTCCATCGTTATTGTCCTCAAACGAATGTCATGAGAACTGAGAAAATCTTGGTGCTTATTACGCCACCGATTGGTTATACGTTTTTGTCCATGTACTTCCAGTACCCAAGTAGACATTAAGATTTGAAAACAGTTAAGGTCTGAAAAAAGAGTATGTCGAAAGAGCAACAGCTGAACGGTTAATTCTAGTACAATATATATAGTCTTTCAATGTGCATGAAATCATCACCTCCATATATAAATTCTCCAGAGACCGAAAGCATCACAGCAAGCCAATAATTATGTTCAGATCATAACTATACATTCCGATATATAAGATCTTGACAAAATCCAGCAGCATTGATAGGCTATCCATGGACGAACCCTTCCTTAAGCATATAACATAATATTAGTACCCAAAGTGTACTCCGAGATGATATAAAACTTATGCACACAAATGAAAAATGCAGCTTATGATTACAAATGTGTAGATGATAATATACGGTACCTGAAAAAGTGAGGAGCCAAACAACAACTTCTTGTGATCATTACACAAATCACAAATTACACCCAAGGTCTCCAGTTTGGGCGCAGAGACGACAGTTATTTGCGAAGGTTTAAAAAAATTATCAAGGAGCAACCTTTCAAGTGAAGGGGCATCTTCGATGATGAGCTGTTGTCCTTCAAAACAAATTCCAATGCTTTTAAGTTGAGACGCCTTTATTTGGAGACAACTGATAGGGATTTCTATTCCCAAAACAATCAGCAAGCGCTCCAGGGCAGATCAACTGGAGTTGATGATGCTGTGCAGTGAGGCCTCCGACAGATAAACCACCACAAGCGAAAGTCTTTCTAGCAGTGGGAGTCGAAGCATTGGTACCAGATCGTCTGGTAGATGGCACCGGGCAAAGGTGGCGGTGTGGAGAGAGGAGGAAAACTGTGAGATGGACAACGGTGGTGTGGGCACGAATTCTTGGTATGTTCGTGGTATGAAACTTTCGTGGTAATGGTTGAACTCAAACTGCTGGAGTTTTCCGAATTCAGGGGATGTCAGCCAAGCGTCCACCGTGCCGCGTATGGATAGCAGGTAGCGTGTCGGGATGCAGAGGCGTTGAACGGGGCCCTGTTGGTGAGAGGAGACGATGGCTCTGAGGAGATCAAAATCAGGAAGAACAGATATCTGACGATAGTCGAGATTGAGGGGCGCGGTGCACCATAAAGGGCGCCACTGAGTTGAGAGGACTTGTGTGCGATAGCAATCCTTGGTGGGGAGAAGCGAGATGATCTCCTCAAGGATGACGTCCGGTAGATCGCTGATGCGGTCCACCGGAGATTCTCCCGGTTCCTCAGATCCGGGTGGGGGGGGGGGCTCGCCACTTCTCCCCGCGATGCCGGGTGCGAGATCTACAACCGGCTTCGCCGCTGGCGGGAGCCTCATCTTCTTGGTGCTGGGGCCAGCCGACTCCATTTTCCTTGTGGGTGTCGCGCCGAGCTCACGGGTTTGAGCAGAGTAGCCAGAGACGAGCCTAGTGGCAGTGCGAGTGGGGAAGAAGGAGGGCTGGGGTTTTCTGTAGGAGTGGAAGAAGAGGAGCAGGCGTTTTCTATACGCGTGAGGAAGAAGGTGAGCGGTTTTTTTGGAAGACTGAGGAAGATGGGTGCGGGGGGAATTGGGGCGAGACGGAAGCGTAAGTGGAAGTGAGGAGGAAGGAGGGTTTTCCTGGGATCGCCCCCTCTTCAAGAAATATGGGCTTCTCCTCGCAAAAAAATGGGCTTTAAAATGGATAGGCTTTTGTATCGGCCCAGTCGGCTGCCCGTGTTTCGTACTGGAGGGCCTTGTGCTAGAGGCAGCCCGAGAAACTCTCCAGCTTATTGCCCATTCGAAAGAAAAAAAGAGACGCCTCCAGCTTATGTCTACTCATCGGTAACCTTTTTCAACTTGGCATCCACCAAATTAGAGGATGCGGTACTGGATGCAGAAACTCACACTGGTCGCGTAGCGCGGCAAAGTGAGGTGTCAAATAACAAGCCTACAATATACTTACTAGATTGTGAAGGTTCACAGGCTAGTCAACATTTACATTAAAGTAAGCTTCAGAAGATACGGTATGCATACTAACATTCAGAAGAACAAAAGTTCAGCATGTTTATGCATCTCAATGATTCACCATACTACAACCAATACAAAGATGTGAGAAGGTGTGAAATAAAGAAATTTGGTCGATGCTTCTCTGAGCAAAGGGCCTCCCTGTGCACGCATTAATTTCCTTAATTTCCCGGGCATGCTTGTTTCTTCTCAATGTTGCGAGCACTTTGAGCATGTTGGCAACTCCACAGCTGGCTAGCTGCCTCATCTTGCAATTGATGCTGACACATTTGTAGCAAACACATGAGGCAATAGAGATGACTTAACATGAGTCCATATTGTGCAGTTCCCCTGAAATTATCTTCGTTGTCCAGAATCTGAAAAGATAGGAAAACAATAGCTATACTTAAACGGTGTTGCAAAACAGTAGCACATATCAATAGCTCGGCATGGCCAAACATGATCATCTGGATGAAGGGGATACTGACCTGCCTGAGGAAGATTATATAATATTTCATAAGTCCTTGGTTGATTTCCACCTTCGGTTGCACTGCTTGTTTGCTACTCCACACATGACAGGATCGTTTTGCACTGCAATCAGCAAGTCAACGTACGCATAAGCTTATTTCATCTTGCGGTGGTGATTGTACCTAGTTACAAATGTAGGAATACCTGCAGCACCATTAGGTTAGCTGACAGCAGGTAGATGCAGCCATATAAGTTTTGTGCGGTGCTACCAAAATTGAGGTTTGTATCCCTTCCCGTTATGAGAATTCTTCTTGAAGTTGGTAGAATGTGACGGCTTGTTCTTTGCATCAAACTTGCCTTTCCCCTGAGATTTTTTCTTGTTGTTTTGGGGCTGCATGGGCTGGAAGTTCTTCTTGTGTACCATGTGGGCACTAGAAGCTCCCTCAGCGACCCAAGCACGTGTGTCTTTTGCTCTCGCCTTCTCTTCAAAATGAAGAGTGCTAATGAGATCCGAAATGGGAAACTCATGTCTCTTGTTTTTCAGAGAAGTAGAAAAATCGTTCCACAAAGGTGGAAGCTTGGCAATGATGGTCCCAGCAAGAAATTTGTCCGGCAACACACACTTGAAGTACTCAAGTTCCTTAGCCAGTGACTGTATCTCATGAGTCTGCTGAACAACAGAGCGCTCATCAGTCATCTTGTAGTCACAGAATTGCTCCATGACGTACAACTCGTTGCCAGCGCCCGAGGCCCCAAACATGGCCTCGAGCGCAGCCCACATGTCTTTGCCACTGTCAAATGACATATATGTATCCACAATGGAATCGTCAAGAACACTCAACAGGGCGGCTTTGAAGAGGGTATCCATGTTCTCAAAGGCTTCCTGTTGTGTAGGATTAAGATCGCCCTCAGGCTTACCCTTAGTGGCGTCATAGCAGTACATGATCTAAAACCAATATACTGCTCTTGTGCGCCACCTTTTATATTGCACCCCTTAAAAGTAGGTGGCTTCAAAAGCGCAGCAAAACCACTCAGAGTAAATTGCCTATAATCAGGTTTTTGGATTGGATTGTTGAATATATGAGCAATTTACTATGAGATGTAATCCGAATCAATAGTAAATAGATCATGACGACAATTGCAAAGATCAAAGTAATGATGCGGACTAAACCAGGAGGACATAATCATATACTGTACAGCGGGAGCAGAACCGATGTGGTTGATGTTGTCACTCATGTCGTTGATGAAGAGGTTACCGAGGTCAGGGAAGAAGGCTGCCGTTGAGGAAGTCGTCGCTGGCAACAGTCACAGGAGTGTGCTCCCCAAAAACCTTATCGCCCCTCTCCCGTACAGGATCACGAAAGGAGGGGTTCGGAGGACTGCTGTCCCTTCTCGCGGTGCATGCCGGAAGGAGGGACGGAGAAGAATTGCGTGGCGGCGCTAAGATCTGGACGGTGTGAAACCATATGATACAGCGGCGGCTAGGGTAGAGCCTGTCAGGTCGGTCATGCGAGTAAGACCAAGTACTATAATAGTAGGCCTTTGGCCCAAACCCCACGTCCAAGTCAATAATAGCCCCACTATCCAAAAGAATTAGAAACTTTGATGCGTCCATTAATTATTAATTAATGACTTAATAAATTTTCCGACTCACACCACACTTAGAGCATGGTTAATAGTATAGCCAACATCCGGCTATATGAAGTTGACACATCATCTAGAACCAACCTAATACGTAGCCTGCTTACAATAGTTAGTTCCTTTAGTATAATACTAAATCTTTAATAATGGCCCCACCTTTTGTCTCACAAAGTATGTGTAGTCTGAAATGCCAGGCGTGCAGTGGGCGGTGCCCTCGGTCGGTGCGCCGCTTCAACGGCGGAAGCAGTGAGAGGCCGTGTCGCCCTGACTTGCCATCAATGTGGAGTGGCGGGCTCAGCTGGCGCCGGGTGGGAAGGTTTCAATTTTTGATTCAGTTGCTGTGCTGCTACCATCCAATATTCACATGTGGTTGTTTCTAGAATGAAAAAGGAGGTACTCCTACTTATGTTACTCCCACTATGGCTAGCCTTGCTGTCGGGTGGTTGGTGCGACATATGCCAAGGGATGGCTTATCATTGTGGGAGCCAATAAAACGTCGCCGGTGCCCGGAAACGGGATAAGGCGAAGACATGCATGCCGGCGAATCTTACCCAGGTTCGGGGCTCTCCGAGGAGATAACACCCTTAGTCCTGCTCTGTGGGGTCTCCGCATGATCACTAGATCGATAAGGGGTGGCTACAATCGCTCCTAGAGCTGTTGAGATCAAGGGAGAAGAAAAACAAGGCTAGCTCTTGCTTCTCTCTATCTATGGTGTGTGAGTGTGTGCTATGCTCAGAGGCGAACTCTGCTGAGGTGCGAACCCTTTGCATGGGTGCTCCGGGGGGTTTATATAGGCCTACCCCCCGGGGGTACAATGGTAATCCAACTGGGGTCCGGTCCCAGCCGTCAGTGTCTACGCTCGCCGGCTTCTCCGCCGGCTGCTGGGTCCCGCCGGCTGCCGGCTACTTGGTCTACAGGCCGGTCCCACCGCCTAGGGTTTTGTCGGCGGCTGCTTACTGTAGCCGCGCCTCTCATGATGAGGGCTTTGTCGAGGTGAGCGTGGCTACAGTGGGCCGCCTCAGGGGCTATCACTGTAGCCTTACATCGTCTTGTCTCCTTAACGGGGCTCCTGCTTCGAGGAAGGGAGTGGCCGGCTTCTGGAGGCCGGCTATGCTCTTGGCCGACTAGGAAGAGCCGGGCCGCCTTCACTCCTCTCTCTGGCTGAAGGGGCCCGCAGTCCTTGGGCCGTACAGGAGTGGGTCGTGGATGACGTCGAGGCTAGTGTGGCTACAGTGCCGAGCCGCACGGGAGACATCCCTCCCGTACGGCCTCCTGTAGCCATGCCCGCCTCGGGCTTCGGGGGTCGTGGGCCGCATTGTGGCCATACCCCGTCAGGTCGCCGTTATGTAGGAGTGGTTGTGGTCTTGGCTGGCTCCTAGGATTTGGCGTCCTTCCTGGCCGGCTTCTTGGAGTCGGCCACCCCGTGGTCGTCCTGGGGAGGAGTCGGTGAGGCTGGGTCACCTTCCGGGAGTCGGCTTTAGTGGTAGCCGGCCATGGAAAGCGGCCCAAACGCTTGGAGTGCTTGAAGGCCCAAAGGCCTGATAAATTTCTTGAAGAGCCAGGGGTAATCGGTTAGGCTACCCGTGGCCATTTACCCCGACCCTTGCGCTTGGCTCTTCGCCTCTTCCGAAAGTCGAACAATAATGGTGGTACTACAGTACTACTTCTAGCAATCTGACACCAAATGAACTGTTGCATGTCCACCGCTTGTAAGCAAAAATTTCTCCTCGTGCTGAGAGCCACCGCGCATGCGTTGGCGAGGGAGAAGGCATAGTAAGCAAGCTTCTCGTCGTTCTGTGAGTTCACGGGACACATCAAAGTTATTTAGTAGTACGTACTCTCTCCAAAAAAGGGCTGACCATGTCATGGCTACCATCCCGTGTTCCGTCATTCAGTAGGTGCCATCGAAGTGCATGACTCACTTACGCAGTGCTTATCTGATTATCTCCATTTTCTTGCATGACACGTGCACCTTGATGCTAGATGTCTCGCGTGTTGGCAAAAGGATGAACAAAGCTCACGTAAAAAAAGAGTGCAAGAATATAGATTCCCGACGACCGAGGAGGAGCAAGGAACCTCGTGGTGGAGCGTCTGCAAGGAACCTTGCGCGTTTTCCCCTGTTTTTTGCCGCCTGCCCGCCTATAAACAAATAAAATAACATGAACTCTTCGCTAACCACTAGAGACGATACATCAGGATGCTAAGTTGAAGATATTTTATTAGTTTATATTGATAACCATGCAAGAAGCCACGCATGTACAGGATGCATGCAGCCACGCATGTACACACGTCAACGCACTAACTCATGCCGATCCAACTCATGCACAACTGCGCACAACATGGAGCACACAATGCACGTACACAACAGATGCATGCACACACATTCGGCCGCAGAATGCATGCGAATAACACATGCATGCGCACACACTCGGCTGCATGGAGGCGTGCGCCATCTGCGGTGACGTCCGGTTCGTCGTGCTACGGCGAAGCTCACATACAATGATGCCTACGCATCTCTTGCAACACCTCTTTGCCGTTGTTGCTCAACGACTAGCCAAAGACGAAGACAACCGCAGCCTCGGCCTTAGAGCTAGCACCAATGGAAAAGCACACCCGCTGCACGCACACGAGCATGTACGGAGTGCCCACGACGTGGTGCGTCCCCAGTCGCCTCTACTCCTTCTGCGCACATTGTCTATGAAGGCGGCTTCATGCCTAATGATGATGTGGGTGAGATCTTCTAGGACTCAGATGATGACGAGGAGGGTGTCTCCAACAGCGTTCCTCAGCTCGCACCTCTTGCATCACGGTGGTCGAGCTTGGAGTCATTCATCTGGTACACGTGGCATCTCAGATCTGGACACAAGGTGAGGTGCACCGTCAAGGGGGTCAGGGCGGACCCGACCTCTCACTGCATCCGCTATTTGAAGCGGCGCGCCGGCCCAGGGCGCCCCCCGCTGCACTCTCAGCTGTACCCGCCTCCTCACCGCATTCAAAAACCTACATTTACTAGTATGCATACACGTGCAAGGCACGTCTTAATATAACAGAGTGATTTTGGTAAAAGGGAAAAGAAGTAATATATGTGCTAATAGATTCAAACAAAAAGAAATTCTAGTGATGTATAAATGCCGATATTAGTTCAATATTGTAAAAGCGGGAAGTAGTATTCATGCCATAAAACTGTACGTTCATTTAAAAAGAAATGCATGTTGCTTCACTTTTTCCACGTGTTCTTTTTTTTGAGAAATATCCACATAATCCTACTAAACCATCTCGACTGGGCTCAATCAAACCATCTGGTGGTCATGTGGCAACACAACCCATTGGAGCTAGTTATGTGGGTTTAAGGCTACTCATAGTGGGGAGTAACATATACTAGTATCATGCATATGATACTAGTATATGATACTAACTTCATAGTGCATAGTATCATAAAGTAGTATCATAGATTACCATATTTATTGCCATGCATGTCACAAAGTGGCATAGCATTTAACATGATATGGTATCTACCTATGTTACTATAACCCTCTCTCTCTTATTTAATTGTGTGCCACATAAGCATGTTTGCTAGTCCCAAGTGCATGTTACCGGTTATGTTACCCCCACTATGGCTAGCCTAACAGAGGGGTTTGATGGAGGCGAGGAGGCGTGTTCAGCCGGGCGTGCAGCGGACGGCACAGTACTATTCGATTTGACAGCTACTACTAGTATATTATAAAAAACAAAGAAGAGTAGTAGAGATAGAGATAAGAGTAGAGACTAGGGAGGAGCACCATCTACTGCTTCATGAGCTACTCCTACGCTCCATTCGGCGGCCGCAACATCCCCTACAGCCACTCCCTCCTACGCTCCATTCGGCGGGCGCTGTTGAAATTTGGGGAGCGCACTCTCGCGACTGCTGGCAGCGAAGACTTCTTCCCCGTCCTCGGCAACCTCTTCCTCAACGACATGGGCGACAACCTCAATGCCAACGGTGCTACTCCCGTTGCACCGTATGTGTTTCTTTCCTTCCTGTTCAAAATCATGGTAGAATTCATGTTTCTAGTCTATGTCCTAGATTCGATCTTTTCATCTACTATGCTAGTCCACATGATTAGTTTAATCTCTGTTATAGAGGTCATGATTTATTTTGTGCTTATTCAGACTAAATCTCCTAGTAACTTGCTCATATATTCAACTGGCGCAACGTCCCCTACAGCCACTCCTGTTTCATGGACGGCCTGGTCGATGCCTCCAAAGAGCCCTTCATCTACTGCTATGAGTGCCCGATGCCGTTTTGGGGCTTGCAGGCGGACATCGTGCATCACCTCACGCAGGCGTGCGGCGATCACTACTGGCCCTTGCCGGAGAACATCAAGTATGAGACGTGCTACCCGTTCACCGTGCCGGAGTCACTGGAGGATCACCGCCGCCTGCTAGTCTCGGAGGAGGACGGCACCGTCTTCCTCTTGATCGTGGGCACCAGCGAGGCCCGCGTAGGCCGCCGCCCCGTCTCTATAGTGTGCGTCAGGGGCGACGCCGCTGACGCTGACACTGACACGAGGTCGATTTACGGGTGCGTGCTCATTGTTACTACCCCTCAGAGGTACGTGGGCGGCGACACTGGCTGGGCTGGCTACATCAAGATGACTAGGACTGTGCAGAGCTGGGACCTTCCCGCCGATGCGGACATGGAAGACGCATGGTATGATTTGGCCCCCAACGAGGTGCACAGGGACTCCAAGGAGGTTCACCTGGACATATGCATTACCAAGTTAAATGTTGATCATTAGTCTTCGCTCAATGTAATCCGCTGTCTAAGCATGTGGAGACTTCCATGCATGATCTTGCTCTATTGGAGTATCGCGCATGAATAAAAGTGTATCCCTTTATGGTTTAGTCTAGAATCTTCCATGTATGAAATTTTTACTATAGTACTAGTGAAAGACTTATAATGAACCATTTCTTACATCTCCTCTGCCCCCTTCCAAGTCATCCTTATTTAATCCCTCTGTGTAGGTGTATAAGGGCATGGTTAATACTTAATAGTATAGCCAACTGTTGACTATAAGGAAGTGCCATGTCATCTGTAGCCAACATGTATAACAATCGATACTCAAAAACTAATTCTTAAAGATCATTTATTGCAAAGCACAATAAGTATTATTTCTTCACAAGTTTTGGATGCAGGTTGAATAGTTGAACGCTTTTGTTTGCAAAAGATACTTTTTTATCTATTTTACCCGGATGTTTGTGAGCTCTAGAGATGAAATAATATTCGAAGAATAGTTTTGCTATGTCTCAGTCGACTGAGACTTCATTATGTCTCAGTCGATGATATAGTCCTTTGATTTTGCATGGAGATTAGTACAAAAAATTTATTTTAGGTTTTTTTATTTTTTTCTTATACTATATCATTTGACTGGGACTTGGACTGAGACCTAGCCACACCCTTCGAAGAAACCTATCGATACCCGTTACACATGAGATGACCCCCACATCCTTTGTCAAAATAAACAACTCCCCGATCAATGCATTTCACTGTTCCGTGCAATGCACGGGCACCTTACTATAGATTAGTACGACCAAAAATTGAACTAACATTATATATAGTATGATAAATGCTGATGCATGTCACCTAAAATTATATCATTCAAAACTATGTTCAAATACTAATCCAACGATATAGTTTTTGTTGACATGCACTAGCATTTTGTCACTTAAATCTTCAGTCAAGTTCAATGGGGGACTAATAAACCACGACCGATGTAGTACTAGTGTAGAGGGCGGCGCTGCACGCGAGTCTCGTGGCAGTAAAGCCATCATATCACAAAACCCAACCACTAATAAGTGGCCTAGTAAAATAAACGGACAAGCAACCATCACATCCCTCCGTCTTGATTGTTCTAGAGCACATGTGAGGTAGCAGCAGTGTACTGTTAATGCGAATCCTACTGATATTGGCCGTTGGATTTAGAAGATCAACGGTTATGATTGATGTTCTTAGTCCTACTTAAAATTGGTACACTATATAGTAATATATATATATAGTAGTATAGATATAGATATAGATATAGAAACCCGCGTGGAATGCGAGAAACCAACTCCGGCCACACACGTCCGTTCAGGAGCAGGACGCCGGCCAAGCTCCTCCTTCCACCATTTTGTCCACTCTTTCGGCGGCATCCGACGAGCAGGAAGAGCAGTTGCCGTCTGGATGGCCCGCCGAGCCCGCTAGCTCGCTTCTCCACCTACCTAGCCTAGCCCGTCAGAGGTAGTTGCCGCACTAAGCCATTGCATGGTTCTACAGCTGGCCTCTCCAATACAGCTCGAGGAAGAGTGCCAACTTGCTCCACGCTAGCTTGTCGGGGAGCACGGCGGCACGGGCATCGTCGCTGCCCTCGACGCCGCCGCGTCGTACAACGCCTCCAGTGTCTGTGACTGCGCCATCCGCTGTCGACGCGCGCGTAGCTGCGACATGCAGGCAGAGAAAGAAGCCGCCACGGATGTCGACGATGTGATGCGGCTACGCGGATGTGGACGAGGTGACGGGCAGCACGTCCCCGACCGCCGCCATCATTGAGGAAAACTAGAACACGGGAGGCCGCCGCTGATTGTATCCCATGAAGGCCACTGCCGAGGCGACGCCGACGAATACAGCCGGTGTCTTGCTCGATTCTTCTTCTGCCGGATGCTGGAGGAGGACAAAGAGATCGGGCGGCGACCATTTAGATTAGGTATTTTAATTCTACTAGGCTGGTTGTAATGGGAGTATTATAGGTAGTATAATGCATGCCAACTACTCCCTCCGTTCCAAAATATAGGAGTATTATAAGAGCATGGTTAATAGTATAACCAGCTGATGGCTACATGACACTGGCACGTCATCTATAGCCAACCTTGTAGCCTTCAAGTATAATACTCCCTCCATCTAGGTGTCATCTTACAAAAACCAAATAATCCCAAAATACTTAGGCGCGGTGCATTAACTTCTACCTCGTTTCCTGTTTCTTGACATATCAACCAAAGAGATGTGGGTGTGCATGCTTTTAATAACTCGAGACTAGCAAACAAGACATGCAGTGGTTAGTTCATTGCATGCAATGCTATTAATTAGCAAATAAACATTAAGTTCTCTCATCTCTTCCAAAAGTCGAACAATGATGATGGTAATACAGCCGATAGTGTACTACTAGTAAGCAAAGCTTCTCCTCGTTTGCGAGTAGACTGGACACATCAAAAGTAGTGCATTGTCTCCATAAAGGGTTGACCATGTCCATGGCTACCATCCTGTGCTCCGTCATTTAGTGTGTGCTTCTCGTCGTTCTGCGAGTTGACAGGACACATCAAATTTAATACGTATTCAGTACTCTCTCCAAAAAGGGCCGACCATGTCCATCAGTCCATGGCTACCATCCCGTCCTCCATCATTGAGTACGTGCCGTATTCACGTGCCATCGAGGAGGAAAAATATTACTACGTAGTACTAGGTGCCATCGTAGTGCATTACTCACTTACGCACTGCTTATCTCCATTTTCTTGCATGACACGTGCACCTTGATGCTAGATGTCCCACGTGTTGGCAAAAGGATGAACAAAGTTCATGTCAAAAAAAAGAGTGGAAGAACATAGATTCCCGACGATCGAGAAGGAGCAAGGAACCTCATGGTGGAGCGTCTGCACTCATGCTATTTTATATTATTTAGCGATATAAAATCAACCAATCATGACCACAGTAGACCGGAAGAGTACGAAACACGGCAGCCACTACTACAAAAACAGCTATAGCAAATATGGACACTAATGGCGCACTGTACATGTGGTGCGCCGTTACTAAATACTAATGGCGCACCATGTGTTGGTGCGCCATTAGTGTGCAAATACTAATGGCGCACCACATCCACGGTGTGCCATTAGTATTTTTTTTTAATTTTTTCAAAACTACTAATGGCGCACCGTGGGAGTGGTGCGCCATTACTAGTTCAACTAGTAATGGCGCACCACTCCCACGGTGCGCCATTAGTAATTATGTTTCAAAAAAAATTTAATTTTTTTTATTTTTATTTTTTAAACTACTAATGGCGCACCTTGGGAGTTGTGCGCCATTACTAGTTGAACTAGTAATGGCGCACCATCCCACGGTGCACCATTAGTAACTTGGCCACCACTTCCACCGAATGCACCCCCCCATGGACCGCCTTTTCAGTTTTAAAAAAATAAAAAAATGATGGAAATGTCAAAAAAATAAAAGAAAATAAGTTTCCCATGTGATATGTGGTCTAGTTCTTGTGAAAATTTACAAATATGAATTTCGACTTTATTTGCAAAATCTCTCGAGAATTTGTAAAATGGGCATAACTTTTGCATACGAACTCGGATGAAAAAGTTTTTTATAGGAAAAATCATCTACTCGAAAAGTTACATCCGAATTTAACTGGGGGAACCCTGTTAAACATTTTCAAAATCCTCAAAAACCTAAAAGAAAAAAAGATACGGGGCTTTTAAGATCTGGAGAGGCAAAAAAATTCAAACTTACTAATGGCGCACCTACCCATGGTGCGCCATTACTATCTTCCCGCCTTCAAAATTCAAAATAAGTACAAAAAATAAAAAATAAAGTTACTAATGGCGCACCTGCCCATTGTGCGCCATTAGTATCTTCCCGCCTTCAAAATTCAAAATAAATCAAAAAAATAAAAAAAGTTAGTAATGGCGCACCTGCCCACGGTGCGCCATTACTATGCCGTATATATGGCTGGGCGTGTTCCTCTCCTCCTTACCTCTTCATTCTTCTCCTCCACTCCACCTCTCCTCCACTCCATCTCCTCCTCTCCTCCACTCCATCTTCCCTTCTCTCCTCCACCATACTACCCTCCTCCTCTCCGGCGATCTACTCCTCCTCCTCTCCGGCGACCTCCTCGTCCTCTCCGGCGACCTCCGCCCTCCTCTCCTCCCCTCCCCTCACGGTTTCTCCTCCCTCCTCTCCGGTGAGCTCCTCACTCCTCTCCGGTGAGCTCCTCCTCCCTCCTCTCCGGTGAGCTCCTCCTCCCTCCTCTCCTCCCATCCCCTCATGGTTTCTCCTTCCTCCTCTCCGATGCTCCGGTGAACTCCTCTCCGGCGACCTCCTCCTCCTCTCCGGCGATGTAGGCGAGCGCCTCTCCGGTGACCTCCTCCTCCTCCTCTCTGGCGAACTCCTCTCCGGCAAAAGAACACGGCAAAAGAACGTACAAGATCCAAAAACAGGAACAAAATTTGAAATAATATGGTGCAAAAAAACGAGCAAAAAACGAGCAAAAAATGGGCAAAAAAATCGCGATCCAGATCCAAATTCAAAATTCAAAAATAGCAATGGCGCACGGTGGGGGTTAGACGGTGCGCCACTACTATTTTCCCGCCTTCAAAATTCAAAAATACTAATGGCGCACCGTGGCCTATACTAATGGCGCACCAGTGGCCTATACTAATGGCGCACCGTGGCCTATACTAATGGCGCACCAGTGGCCTATACTAATGGCGCACCGTGGCCTATACTAATGGCGCACCAGAGGTGCGCCATTAGTATACCAGATACTAATGGCGCACCACTGGTGCGCCATTAGTAAAAAATACTAGTGGCGTGGTACTAGTGGCGCACCAGTAGTGCGCCATTAGTAGGCAAAACTGGTGCGCCACTAGTAGGCCTTTTCCTAGTAGTGAGCCCAGTGTAGTTACATCACACTTTACGTGGCCAACCCACGCTATCACCATATTTCTTGGCCTCCATGCGACACCTAGCTCTAGTAATCCACCAGCGCGTATCGCTTCTTGCCATCTATTGAGGTCGGTTAACTCATCGCATGTTAGCGACATGCCAAGAGCATTCTAAAGAAATTACTGTACTCTATTGTTATGCCAAGAAGAGGAAGCACTTTGACCGGCGGACCAAACGAGAGAGGCGTGCCGTGCCGTGAGTGGGTCCAGTTTCTCGTTTTGAACTTGTTTGGTGTAGTACTAACACTTGGTTTTGACTATTGGTTAGATTTTATATAGTCCTCTCCATCTAGTGAATAAGTCATCTTAGATTGTGCACCATGACCAAGGAAGAGGGGAAAACGAGAGAAATTAATATTTATTTGCTAATTAATAGCATTGCATGCAATGATCTAAGGAGGTACTTGCTGTGGGAAAGGTGAAGTGATGGTTGCTTCGCCCGAGCAACTTATTACTCTGGGAATATGGAGTACCAGCGGATTCAAGGAACAGAGAAATGATGGTTGCTTCGTCCGAGCAACTTACTGTGGTGAAGGTGGGGCTCTGTGATTTGACTGCTCACTAGTCATTACTAATGCGGCGCAACGACCAGGGTGAATCTTTCCCTGCAGTTGTGCACTCAATATTGCTGCACGGCAGGTGGAGCCGGATGAAGGATGTCCCACATGTCGGCAAAACAAAGTTGAATTGTTTCTGGCATTGCTATCAATCCTTCAGGATTTGTTTATATGTACGCATAATTTTAATGAAATTGTACTGTGATGATATGAAGGTTTCAACTTTGGTCCCACAGGAAAAAAAGGTTTCAACTTAGGATTCATGTGTCCTCTTGCCTCAAGATTATCTCATTACAACATTCCATCAAATACAAATGAACTACTACCATGGCTGCTAATGCATCTTAATGGTTCGCAGATCAGCGCCAATATTCACATCACAACTGAAGACAAAGTTGTGAGAAGGTGTACAAATAAAGAAAAATATATAATTGATCGATGTTGTTCGTAGGCATGGGTCCATTTCCTGGGCACAGTGTTCATTGCTTGGCAGCTAGTTTCAACCAGCGCTGTAGCCAAAAAGGGGGTGTACGGAGGACACCACAATCCGATCATTTTGTGCAGCTCCACTAAAATCGAGCTGACCATCCCTGTTTGCAAAGATATCCAGTCAGTGTGATTACAATAATAGTGGAACTAGATGAAGAAACGTAACACACAGAGAGAGAAGCCGATCACCTCTGCGATCTCTCTTTAGGACTAACTACTTGTTGGAGAAGATTAGGCAGGAGTTGGATGAGGAGGATAGCAAAACCAATCTCCCTTTCTGCAGTCCCACAGAAATGTAAAAACGTTGCCCGTGTGACATTTTGGCAGAACCGCACAAAACACTCTTAAGAAAAAAAATTGATTTGTGCAGTTCACCAAAAGGTCGCAATAGCAACGAGGTGAAATGGCTAGCCTTGTTTGCAAAAAAGAGGTAGAAAGGAAACAATTACTGGCGAATAACACGAGTTGAAGACACATACGCCGACAAAAAAGAAGCATATTCCATGTAATAAGGGAAAGATAGCAGCATGGTGGTTTATCAAAAATGGTTTGAGGACGAGATTGCAAGATGGAAAGTACGCCAGCCGAGATATGTTTTATGCAAACAACTAAAGAAGATCCACATGCAGCAACGTGGGAAGATGGGCAGTGGAGCAAGGCCGGAGGAAGCTGTACCTAAGGGTCGTCGGGATGTTACTAGGGGGCGCCGGCGGCCGGGATCTACCCATACTGCGGCAGCGAGCAAGTGGCGAAGGCCCTATCGCGCAGGAGCTTGGTCAGAGAGAATGGCGGGTACCGCAGATCGGGACGTGTTGTCTCAACGCCGTCGAACAGAGAAATGATGCACATCCTCCCTTTCCACCGGCGGACGGGATGCGGCCGGATCACTGACCAACGGTGAGAGAGAGAGGCCACCGCCACCTTGTGTGAGATGGTGTGACGAGAGACAAATCCCGGCAGGCAGGCTCCGTTGTATATAGTGGAGCGGATTTTTCCATTTTCCCCACAGCAATCGTTTTATATTCTGTACTACGCGCCATTGAGGAGGATTATATAACTTTATTTAATACAAACGCGTCAAGTCGAACTTTGTTCCGTCTAGGCGTGGTACCCGACCCTCCTTCGAGTAAACAACCGCTACACGCGTCAAATTATCACGTGGGCTGCCTTTTCATACAGAAACGAACTCCACCGTGTACCCGCGCAGCTGTGGCCTGAATGAGGCGTGAGTACATGTGTCCTGCGTGCACCTCTTCTTTAGGTGCAGGTACGTACGTGGGTGGGTGTGAGAGAGATGGTTTGTGCGAAACCGAGGCAATGTGTCGATGATATCTCAAACAAAAAAAGTAACATATGCAATGTGTGTGAAACAGAGTCATGGATATATCATATATAGAGGGAGCGATCCACAATAAGAGAGTGGAGGGATCATCGGCGTGCGATATCGATAGAATCAAAAACAGGGATGAAGTGTGTGGCTGCGCCATCGATAAAGAGTGCCATCGAATTTGTGTTTGCCTACATCAAAGATACAGGGCGGCCGGCCTACTGGAATTTGAGAGGGCAGAGGTGCAGTTTTTCTCTGTGGCATGGATACCTACCTACAACGTTCGACTATCGGTAGGGGGGAGGGGTAAGAGAGCTAACTATAGAGAGGTAGATCGACTAGTATATGTGTGGAGAGAGAGAGAGACCTAGCTATGTATAGAGGGAGATCGATCGGCATCCATGGATATGTGTAGCAGAGGAATAAGGTTGGGAGAAAGACAAAGGTAGAGTGTCGGAGGGTTGGTGGTGGAGTGGCGTCTCACAAATGGTGGGAGAGGCCTGCTAGACAAACGGAGGGTATGAGTGCAATATCCATAAGAGAGGGCGGGGATGTGTGTCTGTCTATGCACGTGCGTGTGAGAGACAGGTCGGGAGGTATGCAAGGATTATGAGGGGAGACGATATGGTTGTGGTAAGCATACGCAACTACATAGGAAGATCAAGTGTCGTGTGTCCGAGAAAGGGAGATACATAACTAGTGAGGTAAGTCTATCGGTGCGTGGGGAAAAGAATTATAGTCGACCTAGCTATATGTAGGGAGATCAGTACGTATACATGCATGCATGTGTTAGAAGCAAATAAGGTCCGGAGAGATAGACAGGGGAGAGGGGTGCGGCTAGGTGGTGGTGCGAGAGGCCTACTATGTCGAATGGGGAGGAGTGTGCAACTATGAGATCGATGAAAAGAGGGGCGGGAGTGTGCACCTGCGTGGAACTGTATTGGACATAGGGGCATGGATGGTGAGAAGAGAATAGGGGAAGTATGTGTTTGTGGTAGGCATACTTGGCAAGAGAGGTATATCGACCGGTGTGTGCTGGAAAGAAGGAGTCGGTGGGCCTACACACACCGCGGATGAACGACCTAAAGAGAAATAACGAACATGCGTGATGGAGGGGACGCTGAGGGAGGGTGAGAGGGGGGCGGGCGTGTGCATGCACGATAGAAAATTAGCGCTAGCTAGCTACAAAGAGAAGAGGATCGTGAAGGTGTTAAAGACGAACATAGATCATAATTCATTATAAAAAAGTGGATACAGATACTTGAAGAAGATATCATAATGTAAAACATTGATTATAATTTGGGCTAATGTGTGGCTTTTGAAGCTCATGGCTAAATACTTGTCATGATGTAGGGGGCGGGGCACTATACTTTGTGTGATAAACACGACGTACGTATGGAACATGGTTTAGATTATGAATATATAGTTAGTACATCAAATGTACTATTATTTGGAATCAACATCAAGTGTATTCAAAAAATTGAATTCGAGTTCATATAGTACACATAGTTCATATCTATCTCTATAGTAATCATGTAGTGTGTTGTTAAGGTAATACACGAATGATGGTTGAAGTTGGCAATAATCATGATTGTAGATTCTTATTGAAATAGAGGAACGAATTCAAATTCAGTTCGAATTGCAGCGGTAGTATAGACATTTGGAATGCACTAAAATGTTGGCATGAGTAGGTTACATGCATTATACAGCCAGCGAAAAAATTTAATTGGACATAACATCGATCCATACTCCCTCCTTCCATCTATAGAGGGCCTAATGCATATTTTAAGACTGCCTTTGACCATTGACAAGATTAATAGTACATGACATGCACAATGTGAAAATTATATCATTGAAAGCTCCTTTCACACATGAATTTAACGGTGTGCTTTGTGTAAGTTGCATGTCATATATTATTGCTCTAATATTTGGTTGGTCAAATTTAGCCTCGAAAAACGCATTAGGCCCTATATAGATGGAAGGAGGGAGTAGCTTTGAATAGCATTTGTATAGTAAAACAGAACAAGATTCTCTCTTTGTGTGGTGTGAATAGTTTTTATTTTTTCATTTTTTTCGTTGAGGGAAGTGTGAATTGATTTGGTACGTACAAGTACAATATTACATGTTAGGCTTGTCCCTAAAATTCAACACGCGCCTTGTTATATCCCGAAAATTCAGATATCGTGCTCCCAAAACTGGCGCCTTCACAACCCGCGCCTTGCTATCCCGAAATTGCAACGCACGCGAAATCTCCCTCCAGCTGCCAAATCCCGACACGCGAAATCCCCCTTCTAACCCTGAGCCGAAAGGGACGCTAATTCAAATCGGTGGGGGTACTTTTGTAACACACCCTACATTTTGGACAAGCGTGTCCCTAAGTCATGGTTCCCCCTCCCATCGCCTCCTTTTCGCCATTCAAAATCTGCCGCCATAACCTGTCCGCTCCAGCCGCGAAACCCCACCCTCCTCCATCCGCCACCTCACCACTGCCCAGTCGGAGCCTCTTCCCCGACGATGTCGTCCACCGCAATAGCTCGACGTCCCTCATCCGCCTCCCCGGATGAGGATCCGTCATCCATCCCGTCGTCCCGTCGGTTCAGCCGCCCCGTCCTCCACCTCCAAGGAGCTCCGATGATCGCCTCGTCTATCGCGGCTGCTCCATCCCCATAGCGCCGCCTTAACCTGCTCTACCGGAACCGCAGCATCCTCATCGACTCCTCGGACGAAGCCGAGGCCTACTCGGCTCCACCAAAGAGGTTGTACACTCATCACACCGCACCTTCTCCTTAACTCGACCTCCCGACGCCGACGGTGCTCCAACCCGCACCCCATGGAGTGGCTACCTCGAAGCCGGCGCTGCGAGCGACATCTCCACGGCGGCTCTCCCCAGTGCAAGCCCCTTCGGCGGCGGCGTCCATACCAGCCAGATCTGTTGCTGCTGCTCCGGCTATCGCTCGGTCGCTCGCGCTGCTGCTACTGCTCCGGCTCTCGCTCGCTCGCTCGCGCTGCTGCTCTCCCCTCGCTCGTGCTGCTGCTCTGGTTTGATTTAGCTAGACTTCAGTCAACTGAATCGACTTTTGGGTCAGTCGATTTTCAGGGGGTGGTGGGTCTCGCCGGAGTTAAGGAAGAACCACCCACAGCAGGGAGGGGGCTCGCCGGAGAGGTACCCCACTATCTATCTTAGGGTTATGGGTGGGGTGCTGCTCGCCGGTGGTGGGGTGGGGTGCGGTGGTGGAGTGGTGGCGTGGGGATCGCCGGAGAAAAAGCTTGGCACAAGGGGGCTAGAGGGTTGGCCGGGGCGGCGGCGGACCGAAGGTGGGAAGTTGTTTCGGGGCGGCGGACCGGCGGTGGGGAGTTGTTTCGGGGCGGCGAGGTGGCGGCGGACGGGCGGTGGGTAGTTGTTTCGGGGCGGCGAGGCGGCGCGGGGTTCGGCAGGTGGTGGTTGGCGGCTCAGGGGGGTGTAGATTGAAGATGAACTGCAGGCCCTCCCAAAACTATCACATGTGAAGTGCCTCTCTCCTACCATTGCGTTCACTTTCGACAGTAACATTCAGATTCCACAGTAAATTTCAGTTTTGACAGTTAAGTTCAGAGTCAACAGTTTTTACCTCATCTGTTGTAGTCAGGTGGTTTTTGGTGATGTAAATTTTACATCGATCACTTTTTGGTAATGCATTTTACATCATCTAGTGGAGATGCTATTAGAATCCCACTTGAGATTAACGATGTCTGTCTTGTGCTGCTTCAGCCTTGACGTCTTACAGCTCACCGGAGCTGCTCCAAGGACAGAACGATCCATCACAACAGAGCAGTGCCCTGGACGCCGTCTATAGATTCCTCAGATATTCCTCCACACCTCCGACAGCCACCTCTGCCTCAACTTCTTCAGCGACCAACCCAATGATGCTGAGGTCGACACGGCTACAGCAAAGTGGTTGTACACTTGTCGCATCACTTATTACTCTACATTCATGTCGATCCATTAGGGCTATTGTGGTTCAATGGAAAAACATAGCAATAGGAAATTTTCCTATGGCACTCTACTATTCAATTATTCATGCATTTTGTTGAAAGGAATGGAGCAAAACATCCACCTGTACCTACTTTTCAAAATCATATGCATGAAAACAAGACCAAGTGCATTAGTGGCAGAATAACATTCTAACTGTACATGCTTTCATATGGTTTCACTTTATTTTGGCCATGTTTCTTTGCATTCCTCTGCTCCTCCTTTTCCTGTGAACCAAACACCCAAGTTGACAGAAATCCTGTGTTCACAAATGCTCTGTTTCCCATGTGCATTCCTATCCTATTCCGGAGTTTTTTTCCTCCTATCCCCGCGTTTTTAGAATCATGCAAGCCAAATGAGACCTTACAGAATTACTTCAGTTACAGGTAGGTGTCGAAGAAAACTTTGTGTGGTTTGTCCTGCTCCTGCCGCGACGTCATCCACCTCACCTAAGATGCTCCATCGACAGAAGCATCCACCAAACCAGACATCACGACTCCTGACCATCTTTCGCCGCCTCAGATATCCTTCCCTGCCGCCGGCACCCACCACGACTGCATCACCATCATCGACTCAGCTGATGAACCTGAGGAGTACACAGGCCCACAAGCGAGGTCGCACTCTTCTGTTTCTGCTTATGTTATGCATTACTTAATATTACCTGCCACTTTATTGTCCTATTCACCTCTTAGACTCCAAGTCAGGTCCAAATTGATTGTCTGTGGGAAGGACACCTATGGGGTCACTGGGATTCCATCTACGGTCGGCGGGCGCGAGGTTGTGCAAACAACAGGTCTGACAGGAAGCACACGGGTCGTTTACCCAGGTTCGGGCCGCGAAGATGCGTAATACCCAAGTCCTGCTTTGGTGGGTGTATTAACTGTTCTTGTGTTCTTGAGCTAGCTACAGGGTGCAACTTGCCCAAAAGAGCCGAATCCCTCTCCTGGTCGCCTCGGGCCTCCTTTTATAGGCAAAAAGAGGTTGCCACAGTGGCACACAGGAGGTGGAAAGGTCTATAGTTGATAAGCCTATCCTGCGGGACCGTCGGACAAACGCATTTAATGCGCTGCCGACATGTCCCCCTTGCTTTATCGGGGATAGCAAGGAAGCACGTCCCAGCTGTCGCCGCCTCGCCTGGCCTTGACACGCGTCCGAGCTGACGAGGCATCGTGGCGCTACGTTGGCTGGCTGCTGGGCTTGCGCGGTGGTGGAGCCTTCACGAAGGGTTGCATGCCACCAAGCAGGTGGTTGCTTAGTCGGTGTAGAGGCCGCCCGTCGCCACGCAGGTGCCTGTCCAGCTGGTTGAGCTGGCAGCTGCTTGGGGACGGTGGTGGAGTCTTGGCTGGCGTGGGCCTGGCAGTGGCCCCGCTGATGCCTTCGGCAAGGGTTTTGCCGGGGGCCCGGCAAGGGTCTTGCCGTGGCATTCCAGTCGTCCCTGGCAAGGCACTTGCCGGGGGTCTTGTGGATTTCCTCGGCTAGGATCCCGCCGAGGGTTGCTGTCTTCTAGTCCTCATCTGATCTCACATGTTTATGATCTTGACGAAGATCTGCATGCCACTACAGAGGCGCCTCCCGAGCCTTGGTTCCAATGTAGTTGGTGGTGTTGGGACCCATGGGCTCAAGGGTGGCTTGCTCTGCTGGCATCGGGCAAGTTTCCTCGGCAAGGCCCTTGCCAGGGCTGCGGAGGCTCCCTCGGCAAGGTCCTTACCGAGGGAGTCCAGCTCGCCCTCTTGGTCTCCTGCGCTCTGGTCTTGGCGTTGCCTTGGTTGTCTTGTGCTTTGGCTTCTCTCCGGCTTCCCTCCTCTACCCTGCTAAGTGTGGCCGCGGCGAGTGGCTTTGACTGTCCGTGCACAAGTAAAGGGGTCAAAAGGAGAGCCCCTACTTTTGTACACCGACAGGAGCCCCCGGGTCTGGGCCACACATAAGCGCGACGCATTGTTGGGCCAGGCCCAGAACGGTGCGCGGGCAGGTGGGGCGGATTTTTACCATAGTAACTGTTTCGTCCGCTGTGCTTCCCCACAACCCGCGTTGAACGCGCGACATGGAGGGTCGTGTGTGACGTGGGGGTTGTGTGTGGGGCGGTTCCCGCACGCATGCATCACATCGCAGTAAAGAGGCGGCCCGGACCTTCCCCATAAGAAAAAGAGGGAGGCGCAGAGGCGCGGCTTATTTACTGAGTGGACTTGGGTCGCGGTCTTCAAGACGCCCACGCCTCATGATCACGGGGTGGGGAATGGTCGCCTCACCCGTCCCCTCGATCCTGCTCGCTCGCCACGCGTCCCCCATGCAGGAGGCAGGCGGTGGAGGCGGGAAACCGGGCCATCGCTAATTGGGGCAGCGGGTCGGTCTTCATTCCCTGCGCCTCCGATGGCTGGATTGGTCGAGTGGGGCGGCCGAGCCTCGACGCCGCCCCTTTATAAGGAGGGGGAGGGGCATGTCATCCCACGTTCTCCCAGCATCCATCTTCTTCCACTTCCGCTCCTTCCTTCCACCCGTCATGGCGAGACGGGGCGCAGGCCCTTCAACGGTGGGGGCGAGGGTCGCCGCTCGACAGCGCGTTCCTCCTTCCCACGAGCTCGCGGCGGCAGAGCCGGCCACGAGAGGAAGGGGGAGGGGCGAGGCCGAGGTCCCCACGGCGGTCGGGGGAGAGGGGGACGAGGCGGCGTGATGGCCGTGCCTCCGCCAGTGATGCCGCCCGTGACGGAGGGCCACGTCGGGGACCAGCCCCGCGAGTTCTTCATCAGGCTGCGCCGGCCACCGCGGCGTCGTCTCTGCCTCCCCACCCCATTTTCTCAGGAGATGGAGCTCGATCCGCCCCAGACCCTCAGGCTGCACACGAGGGGCTGTGGGAACGGCGGCACGCGGGTCGACGTCGACTTCCCCGCTCCTCACGTCATGTACCTCCGTCGCGGATGGAAGACGTTTGCTCGCATCCATAGCTTGACGGCGGGGCTCGTCCTCTACTTCAAGTTAATGGAGGGTGGTCTGCTCTCCGTCAAGGTCTTCAGAGATCTTGGAACTCGCCTAAAGTGCTGCGTGGAGAGCTGCTCCGACGATGAAGATTCCTCCTCAAGCGGGAGTGACGAGGAGGACAACAACATCGGCGACGAGGGAGTCGAGCGGCGGGACGCGGACTCCGACTGACCACGTCGCCCTTCCCTCAGCCACGCGCCCTGCCGTGGGCCTTCCTCGTCAAGATCTCCATCGGGGCGCTCCCCGTCGTCTCCTTGGGCGGCTGGCGTAGGAGGGCCAGAGAAGGCGAAGAAGGCGGGTGGCGGCCGTCAAGTCGTAGTACGCGGGCACCGACGCGTTCGTCGCATACTGCCGGCCCGCTGCCACGTCTTCCAGCTCCTTTCCCGGCACGAAGATGTTCTCTTGGTGCCTTCTACTCCTCGTACCTTGCCTAGGCGCTCCTTTTTCCCTCTTGCTGTCTTGTTCCACCTTCTGAGGAGAGGGACAAGAAAGGGATTACGGGCACCTTATCTCTTTTTAGTTCGTAAGCCTGCGGGCACTTGTTAATTTTAAGACTTGTAATCCCCTTGCTCATGTTTTCAATTCCGTATGAACTGTACCTGTATGGGATATTTTTAATGAAAAAGGGTGTCTGAAGGGTTCTTTGTGTGTGAGCGAGGCCCATGCCAAGGAACAAATCCTTGTTATTTTTAGGATAAACATTGTCGCCCGGCAACAGGCCTTGCCGTCCCCTGACTTCAGTCGACCATTCTCACGCTTTTAGCGGAGGCAAAGGCGAAGTAGAGTTAGGCCCCTCGTTTATTTCCTTGCCACCGCGTCTACGACCCGGTTCTGTCCCAGGGACTTGGGTACAAGAAGAAGGGGGAGCACAGTGGTCTCGGAGTAAAACGAGGTTTCATTTGTCCCAGTTCCATACGGAAATGCATAACAGGGGATGAAGGACTTATCTGAATCCGCAGCCCCTGGCAACCTTGGCTTCCCGTGGTTAGATCCTTGTGTCTTCGGCCCCTGGCAGTCCTGGCTTGCCAGGGCCGGAGTGCCAGTTCGTCTTCTTTCTCCCA
Organism: Triticum aestivum; assembly: GCF_018294505.1. Lineage (NCBI taxonomy): Eukaryota > Viridiplantae > Streptophyta > Magnoliopsida > Poales > Poaceae > Triticum > Triticum aestivum. The sequence continues at coordinate 146,218,531 of NC_057802.1, forward strand.
AGCGGCCCAGTAGAAGTGTCCATGTGCCCTGCGAACAAAAGAGGACAGAAAGACTCACACTCGACCTCTAGGCTAGGGTTAGCCGTCGCTAAGCACTATCAACCCTAACCGAGGGAGGGACTTAACCTAGCATGCATGCTAAAACATAGGGCGCCAGCACTTCGTTTATTTATGCTCAGGGTCTGCGCCTAGCTTTGTACAGAGGGTTACATGCCTTGTCGGCAAAGCTTGTACAAAAGGTGGCTTGCCGGGAGGCCCAGCAACCGCGCCTTATCGGTAAAACTTGCGAAGATGTTCGATGTTCCAGGAGTTGCTCACTAGGACAGCATCATCGGTCTCCAGGCGGACTGCGCCGAGCCTGGTGACTCGTATTACCCGATAAGGGCCTTCCCACTTCGGCGTCAACTTGTTGGAATTCTTGGCCGACTGAACGTGCCGAATAACAAGGTCGCCTTCCTCAAAGCTTCGGGCATGAACCTTGCGGCTATGGTAGCGGTGCAAGGCTTGCTAGTAGCGTGCTGCTCTCACAGCCGCCCGAAGACGATCTTCCTCAAGGAGCATTGCGTCATCTTGCCGCAATTGCTCTTGCTCAAGCTTGTCATAAGAGAGCACTCGAGGTGACCCGTATGTGAGTTCTGTGGGGAGAACTACTTCTGCCCCATATACCAGGGCAAAGGGTGTCTGGTCTGTGGCTCGATTTGGCGTCATTCTGATTGACCAAAGAACCATCGGCAACTCATCAATCCAGTGCCTTCCACTCTTGTGCAGCCTGTCTAAACTCTTTGTCCTCAGACCTCGCAACACTTCAGCATTTGCCCTCTCCGCCTAGCCGTTGCTCCGTGGATGTGCCACGGAAGCGAAACAGACCTTGTTGCCGAGGTCTTCGATGTATTGCATGAAGGTGTGGCTTGTGAACTGCGTGCCGTTGTCGGTGATGACTCTGTTCGGCACAACAAAACGGCAGACTAGCCCTTTGAAGAACTCGACGGCTGACTGTGCTATCACCTTCCTCACTGCCTCCACCTCCGGCCACTTTGTGAACTTGTCGATTGCAACGTACAAGTACTCAAAGCCCTTGACAGCGCGGGGGAAAGGGCCCAGGATGTCGAGCCCCCAGACCGAGAATGGCCAGGAGAGAGGAATTGTTTGAAGGGATTGAGCTGGTTGATGAAGCTTCTTCGAATGGAACTGACACGCTTCACACTTGGTTACTAGTGCCGTTGCATCCTAGAGGGGAGTGGGCCAGAAGAAACCCTGCCGGAACGCCTTCCCGGCAAGGGCCCTCGACCCTATGTGGGAGCCACATATGCCTCCGTGTATCTCTGCCAACAGCTCCAGTCCTTCCTCCTGGGGAATGCACTTCAATTTCACACCGTTCGGTCTCTTCCTGTACAGGACGTCATCGATGAACTGATACATAGTAGACCGACGGGCTACTTTCTCCGGTTCTTCCTGCTCCTCAGGAAGCTCCCCTATTTGGAGGAATCAGACGGTATGCTGTGCCAATGCCGGAGCCTGGGGCTCGACGGCAAGGACCAAAGGCATTTCTTCTGCCATGGGAGCGGCCGTCTCTACGGTCAGGGCTTGACGGCCCGCCGGAATCAGTCGCTCCTCGGCAGGCTCAGAATCCGCGGCAACATCCTTGCCGCCGGCCCCCGGGGGCTCAGCGGGAAAGTACTTGCCGGGGCCTAATTTCCTCCATTTGTTCTGCTCCGTTGATAGTTCGACGGATGGTTGAGCTAACCGAAGCAAAAAAGTACCTGGTTCCATAGGTAGCTTGAATGTAGCGCGCTTTGACAGGTAATCGGCGATGTCATTCTCTGCTCGGGGAACGTGCTCCGCTTGTATACCATCAAAGCGCCCCTCCAGCTTGCACACCTCATCAATGTAGGCCTCCATCAACGGGCTCTGATAATCTTTGTTGACTTGTCCGACGACAAGCTGCGAATCACCTCTGACGATGAGCTTCTTGACCCCGAGGTCTACCGCGATCCTGAGACTGGCAAGCAACCCCTCGTACTCAGTAGTGTTGTTGGTGGACATGTCCCTGGGAAAGTGCATCTAGATTACATACTTGAGGTGCTCTCCGGTGGGTGCAACGAGCAGCACACCAGCAACGGTGCCTTGCAGCGAGAAAGCCCCATCAAAGTACATGATCCAGTTGTGACTTGCTTCCTTGTAGGGAGAGTGGTCTCCTGGATTTCCTCGTTAGGCGTTGAGGTCCATTCTGCAATGAACTCCGCCAAGACTCTGCTCTTGATTGTCGAAGTACTTTCAAACTTCAGACCAAAGCTTGAAAGCTCCAAGGCCCACTCCATAATCCTTCCGGCCGCGTCTGGGTTGTGCAGTATCTGTTGTAATGGGAGGCGGCTGACAACGGTGATTTCGTGTGCTTGGAAGTAGTGATGCAGCTTCCTCGAGGCCATAAGGAGGCCGAAGAGCAATTTCTGCACACCAGAGTACCTTGACCTAGCCCCTTGCAGGAGGGAGCTGACAAAGTAAACCGGGTGCTGCATCATCTTCTTCTTCTGCACCACCTCTTTTGATTGCATGGGCCCTGTCCTGATGGCGTCAGACTCTGCCGGGGGCCTTGCCTTGCTGGCATCGGGCCCTGCCGGGGGAATCTCTAGCTTGCCATCCGTCAGTCCCGCCATCGCCACAGCCTCTTCATCGACCTCCCTCTGCGCCACTAGCGCGGCACTGACCACTTGATTCGCCACCGCCAGATACAGCAGCGACGGCTCTTGTGGTCTAGGCGCAACCAATATTGGTGTAGAGGAAAGGTATTTCTTCAGATCCTGCAACGCTGCCTCAGCCTCTGCGGTCCACCCCATTGGGCCCGCCTTCTTCAAGATTTTAAAAGAGGGAAGGGCATGCTCAGCGGACTTGGAGATGAATCTTCTCATGGCGGCAACGTAGCCAGTGAGCCGATGCACATCCTTGATCCGCTTGGGTGCCTCAATCTGCTCAATAGCCTTGATCTTGTCCGGGTTTGCCTCGATCCCGTGCTGCGACACAAAGAACCCGAGAAGTTTGCCAGACGGAATGCCGAAGACACACTTCTCAGGGTTCAACTTGAGGTTGATCTTGCGTAGGTTGGCAAACGTCTCTTCTAAGTCTTGTACAAGGGTAGCCTTGTCCTTGGTTTTGACCACTGTGTCATCCATATAAGCTTCCATATTGCTATGTAGCTAGGGCTCAAAACCAATTTGGACCGCCCTTGCGAATGTCGAGCCAGCACTCTTCAACCCGAAAGGCATCCGTAAAAAGCAATACGTACCACATGGGGTGATGAATGTTGTCTTCTCTTCGTCTTCCTTTGTCATGAAGATCTGGTGGTAGCCCGAGTAGGCGTCAAGGAATGATAACAGATCGCACCCGGCCATGGAGTCAGCAAGCTGGTCAATGCGTGGCAATGGGAAGGGGTCCTTAGGACAAGCCTTATTGATATCTGTGTAATCAATACACAACCTCCACTTCCCGTTCGCCTTGCGCACCACTACCGGATTGGCCAACCACGTCGGGTGGAGCACTCCTCTCACCAAGCCCGCTGCTTCCAACTTCCTGATCTCCTCTGTGATGAACCGCTGCCGTTCCAAAGCTTGCTTCCTGACCTTCTGCTTGACAAGTCACGCATGGGGACAGACAGCAAGATGGTGCTCAATCACTTCCCTGGGTACGCCGGGGATGTCGGATGCTTGCTATGCAAACACATCAACATTCGCCCGCAGGAAAGTGACGAGTGCGCTTTCCTATTTGATGTCGAGGGTGGAGCTTATGGTGAAAGCCCCTCCCGTGACATCCTCCTTGACGGACACCCTCTTGGTCTCCTGTGGTGCAGCTCTGGATTTCTTGCTCTTGCTGGTGGAGCTCTCTGGCATGTCCTCGACGGTAGCACAACACTCCGAAGAGGTGCACTTGCCAGAGTGGGTGCGAGAGGTCTTGCCGGTCTTCTTCTTCCCTCCCGGGGCTTCAGCGGCAGGAGCAAGTGCCTTGGCGGCAGCTGCTGCAACTGCTTCTCGGTAGAGTTGGTCAGCGCAGATCAGCGCGTCCTTCTTGCCGGAGGGGACGGTGATGATGGTCATTGGCCCAGGGATCTTCAGCGTGTTGTAGGCGTAGTGCGACGCCGTCATGAACTTGGCTAGTGTCGAGCGGCCGAGGATCCCGTTGTAGGGCAAGGGGATCTCTGCTACATCAAAGACAATCCTCTTCGTTCTGTATTTCAACTCGCCTCCAAACATCACCGGCAATGTGACCTTCCCCTTCGGCTGGCTCCTTCCCGGGTTGACCCCTTGAAACGTGCCCGTTTACTCGAGGTCTCCATCAGGAATTTGCAGCCTTTTGATCACAACGGGTGAGATCAAGTTCAGACCGGCCCCGTCGTCAACCAGCATCTTGTTCACCTTGAGGTTGCGTATCGTTGGTGAGACCAACAACGGCAAAAACCCGACCGCAGTTCTGCGGTCAGGGTGGTCCTTGGCGTCAAAGATGAGGGGTGTGCTGGACCACTTCAGTGGCTTCTGAGCGTCGAACGAGGGCTCCGCTGATGTGATCTCATGCGGCCATTGTTTGAGCTAGCGGTGAGAAGTATGGAGCGAGGCGCCACCATCGACGCACATGGCCTCCGTGGCCTTCTGAAACTCATGCTCGCCGGGCTTGTCGTCCTCGTCATGATCATCATCCTCCTGCTTCTTGTCGCGGCCCTGAGCGGGCCTCTCTTGCTGGTTATCCTTTCTGCGGCGACCTCCTTGGCTGCCATGCTTCTTGCCGGATCCTTCGGCACCATCCTGACCCTTCTCCTTGTTCCACCTCTCATACTTGGCCTTTGCTTATCGGCAAGCAACTCGACTTGTTGGCAGTTCTGGAGGTCGTGGCCCTTGGTGTGGTGGATCTTGCAATACTGCTTGTTGGAGCCTCCGGGCTTGTCGGTGGCTACCAAGGCCCGGAAGGCGGCGCACCCGGCAATCTCCTTGCCGGGGTCGTCTGCCTTGGCCTTCTTGGTAGCGTCGGTGTCGTCGGATCCCTCGACGGCAAGCACGGCCTTGCCCTTGCATTCCCTGTTGCGACGCCGGCCCTTCTTCGTCGGGGCGGCGGTGTCTTCATCAGTAGAGTCGGTTTCTACGCTGATGTCCTCGCCGGGGTACTTCCTTCCCTCTTTAGCCCGGGCGCAACTATCGGCCAGAACATAAAGTTCGGCCACAGCCTTAACCTTGTTCATCGCCAGCTCTTCACGCATCTTGCGATTGCGCACGTTCTGATGGAACGCGCTAATCACGGCGGCGGGATGAACATCGGGGATGTTGTACTGCACCCGGCTGAACCTCTGTATGTACTTGCGCAGGGTTTCCCCTTCCTTCTGGGGAATGATATGCAAATAACTGGCCTGGCCATGAGCTTGGTGGCCTCCAGTGAAGGCACCAATGAACTCATGGCACAGATCCGACCAAGAAGAAATGGAATCCGCCGGCAAGTGCATCAACCAAGACATGATGTTGGGCTTCAGTGCCAACGGGAAGTAATTGGCAAGCACCTTGTCGTCGCGAGCTCCAGCAGCTTGCATCGCGATGGTGTAGATGCTGAGGAATTCTGACGGATGGGTCTTGCCGTTGTACTTCTCGCCGACGTCGGGCTTGAACGTGCAGTGGGACGGCCACTGGAACTGCCGCAACTCATGGGTAAATGCTGGGCAACCCACCTCATAAGGTAGGCCGCCGGAGCCCCCCAATGCTGGGTGGTCCATAGCGGGCCCCGCCCGCTTATCTGACTAGTGACGTGTATCGCGCCAGTGCTCGATGGTGGTTCGAGCGTCTTCATGGGCTCGCTCCTGAAGAATGTGGCGCTGATCGCGGTGGGTCCGTGGGTCGGATGAAGCTTTGGAAATGTTATCAGAAGCGTCATCATGACGGACCGACACCCGCGATGGCTGGCGTGGAGGAGGAGAGTGCACCATGGCCGCGGCGCCTCCGGCTCCTCCACCGCTGTCGTGCGGTGGTTCAATGGAGCGCCGGCCCGAGGGCCCCGCCGGCCATGGCTCATCTTTGTTGGCCAGGGCGACGAGGCTCCGGATGGTGGCTCTCCACTTGTCGAGCTACTCCGTAGTAGGAGGGATGTCGAGGAGCAGCTGCGCGTGCGCTAGAGCTTTATCTGGCGTGGGTGGTGGCGAAAGCTGCGTGGACCGTGGCGCTCTTCGACTTCTAACCACATTAGAAGGAGCTCTATCACGGCCCAGTGGCTGCGTGCTATTTTTGCCAACACTTCGGCGGGCCTGCTGGCCTCCTTCGTACCGCAGATGATGCACAGGGCTCTTCCCACGGCGGTGTCCAGGGTCACCGATGTGATGACGCTGCTTGTCACGCACACCCTGGGAAGAGCGCACCGTGGGCGCCGGGGTGGGCGTCTTGGAGGTCGCCGCGCCGCCCGTGGGTGGCACGGTGACGCCCCCGGAGGGCCTCGCGCCGCCTGCGGGGGGCCCAGCTCTGTCTCTGGATTTTGCGGCATGCGGCCCGTCGTCTCGCGCACGAACAACGCTGCTCGCCAGGCTCTGACTGCCAGAGCGATGTTGGTGCTCACGGGCTGCGCCTCGGGTCCTATCCACGACCGGCCCGCTGCTCGCCCGCACCGGTACGGGTCGTCCGGCTCCCGACGAATCGACCGCTGTGGCCTTCTTCTTCTTGGGATCCATGGCGATGAAGAATTGCTAGGCTAACTTCTAGACCAGATTCTCACAACAGCGCCCCCTACCTGGCGCGCCAAAGATGTCGGTGGGAACGAACCCTATGGGGTCACTAGGATCCCTTCTACGGTCGGCGGGCGCAAGGTTGTGCAAAGAGCAAGTCTGACAGGAAGCACATGGGTCGTTTACCCAGGTTCGGGCCGCGAAGATGCGTAATACCCTAGTCCTGCTTTGGTGGGTGTATTGACTGTTCTTGTGTTCATGAGCTAGCTACGGGGTGCAACTTGCCCAAAAGAGCCGAATCCCTCTCCTGGTCGCCTCGGGCCTCCTTTTATAGGAAAAAAGGGGTTGCCACAGTGGCACACAGGAGGTGGAAAGGTCTATAGTTGATAAGCCTATCCTCTGGGACCGTCGGACAAACGCATTTAATGCACTGCCGGCGTGTCCCCCTTGCTTTATCGAGGACAGCAAGGAAGCACGTCCCAGCTGTCGCCGCCTCGCCTGGCCTTGACACGCGTCCGAGCTGATGAGGTGTCGTGGCGCCACGTTGGCTGGCTGCTGGGCTGGCGCGGTGGTGGAGCCTTCACGAAGGGTTGCATGCCACCACGCAGGTGCTTGCTGAGTCAGTGTAGAGGCCGTCCCTCGCCACGCAGGTGCCTGCCCAGCTGGTTGAGCTGGCAGCTGGTTGCGGACGGTGGTGGAGTCTTGGCTGGCGCGGGCCTGGCAGTGGCCCCGCTGATGCCTTCGGCAAGGGTCTTGCCAGGGGCCCAACAAGGGTCTCGCCGTGGCGTTACAGTCGTCCCCGGCAAGGCGCTTGCCTGGGGTCTTGTGAATTTCCTCGGCTAGGATCCCGCCGAGGGTCACTATCTTCTGGTCCTCATCTGATCTCACATGTTTATGATCTTGACGAAGATCTGCATGCCACCACAGAGGCGCCTCCCGAGCCTTGGTTCCCATGTAGTTGGTGGTGTTGGGACCCATGGGCTCAAGGGTGGCTTACTCCACTGGCATCGGGCAAGTTGCCCCCGGCAAGGCCCTTGCCGGGGCTGCGGAGGCTGCCTCGGCAAGGGCCTTGCCGAGGGAGTCCACCTCGCCCTCTTGCTCTCCCATGTCACTGGTCTTGGCGTTGCCTTGGTTGTCTTGTGCTTTGGCTTCTCTCCCGCTTCCCTCCTCTGCCCTGCTAAGTCTGGCCGCGGCGCGTGGCTCTGACTGCCCGTGCACAAGTAAAGGGGTCAAAAGGAGAGCCCCTACTTTTGTACACCGACATTGATGTTGAAACTTGAGTTCTAAATTAGTTGTGGGGCACATATCGAGGCAGCAATGAATAGTATCTCTGTCTAATATCTGGTTCACCTAGGGTATGCCTATGTTGCTCATGTTGGGCGGGAAACAAATAGTAAAGCAATCATCATCTATTTTTTTATTAAATTAAAGCAATCATCAGCCTGCTATCATTATTTTTGGAACCATCCACTGGTTGTTACCATTACTCTAGATTTCTGCATGCTCGCCTTACATAATCTCACTATATTTTTTTGTATGCATGTCAGATATTGTACACAGTCATGCTGGACATGTAGAGAAAAAGAGAAGAGTTTTGCGCGGCAATACAATGTCATGCAGACATTGCTCCATGGTGGGTTCAATGGCAAACCCTCCCCCCTCTCCAGATTGTAATCCAGAGGAAGATATCTATTCTGAGGCGGATTCAGACGTAGCTGACCACTCCTATTTACCCCCCAAGGTGTTTGCTCTAACTTGGCACGATGATGTTAGTCATATCATGCATATGTTGCCTTGCAGCGCCTACTTTCGACATCATATATGTCATCTGCTTAGTTTAGACATGTTCTGTAATGCCACCTGTTTAGTTTCAATATCATATATGGGAATTATGCAGTCTCATGTCTTTTAGCCAGCCATAATATATGTGAAATGTGCAATGCCATCCTGTTTAACCAGGCATCATATATTTGAATGATATCTAGCCCATCCTTTTCTTCATTAAATTTCCATTTGTCGACAATGTTCATACATTAAACTACTCTTCCTGTGAATCAACCATTTGAGTGGGTGATGGAAAAATCTGGAGTGAAAACAAGGCCTTCAGACCAGACAGTGCTACCTGTCGAAGCAAATCTTTTGCTGGGTCCCGATAGCTCCTCAGAGATGGATTCAGAGACAGATGACCAGTCCTATTCCCCCACCGAGGTGTATACTCTAACTTGGCACGCTTCTACTGCTCATATCATGCATATGGTGTCTTGCATTGCATAGCTTAGACATCATATACACAATATTCAACACCATGTTCTTAGTTCAGACATCATATATGCGAATGCCCTCTGCTTAGCATATAAATCATATATGTGAATTACATCCTGCGATCCTGGTTACTTAGATAACATGTATGTGAATTATGTCATGCGATCATGTTTAGTTAATCATCATATCTTTGAATTATGTTATGCTATGTTATCCAGTTTAGATAGACATCATATATGTGAAATTATGTCATGCTATCCATTTTAGTTAAACAATATACATGTCAGTTATTTAATGCCCTCTTTTTTCCACACTATCTATTGCATCTGTCTCTCATACAATGTCTGTACATTCAATTATGTTTCCTGTTTATCAGCCTTTTGAATTGGAGCGGGTGATGGCAGTATGTAGCGGAGTAAAAACACGGTCTTCAAATAAAACAGTGCTACCTCTTGGTGGAGATAGCACTCCGGTTGTACATGCACGAGAACCAGCCCTACCAGACATAACCCAGACTCTCGAAGATTTTACCCCTACTACGATGGACAGAGAACCAGCTTCACCCAATCTAACCCCAACACCAGCAGATAGTAACCCAGTTCCTATTGACACAGCACCATCTCCACCACAGAGCTCCCAAACAAGAGTAGTTAGTAAGGCAGCTCCAGTGCCCAAAGCACCAGTACTACCACGGCGAACCTCAATTCCACCAGTTAGTACACCTAGTCCTGTGGAGGAAGCACAACCAGCCATTCATAGTTTAGCATCTATCACATTTGATGTTGTTAAATCCTATGTGCGTATCTTCCCATCATGGAACTATTATATTGAAGATGAAGGAAAATGCCAGTTGCAGGTGTTTGTCCAGGAGTTACGTGTAAGTAATGTTATTCATGGCAATTACTTTGCTTTGTCCCATACATTCTACCTCCATGATGGTTATAATACAACAAATTTTCCCATTTTTCTCTATAGAGAAGGACCGATTTGGAAACTCAGGATGAGGTAACCTGTGCTAATACCTCTGCTATCTTCAAGAATGCTTGGTGGCAGTATCGGAATTACCAGAAGAAAACATACTTCACTGGCAAAGAAACTCATCAAATTCCCTTACGTTCAACTGAGACACATTTACTGGACGATGACTGGGAACGCCTTGTTCTTTACTGGTCCCGAACCAAGAATGTGGTAAGGTCTATGAGCTCATTTTATTTTAAGTACTATATGCTTGCGTCTTACTATACTCTGTTCATGTAGAACATGTGCTTAAACCTGAAGAACAACTGTTCTCATTTAAGATTCCATTGCTATCGTGCATACTGCTTTGCTCTTGTATCACTGTATTTACTCATACAAACTTATTTTTATATTGAACTATCCAATGGAAACTCCAATGGCACAACAGGTATGTTTACGCATATTTGTTTAACAGGTTTGCTCTTATAAATAGCTTTGTTGATTTCAATTTCAATTGTGGATACAATTGACTTCTCATATCATGCACATTACTAGCATCATAGCAGGGCCAATAGTGTTGCTATACATGTAGACCCGTGGTACCCATATGAAATCGTGTTGTGCCGTTTAGTTTCCCACGATTTGTATTATTTCAGTGCTACTTTCTCTTGAACTGATATGATTTGAACCGTGTCTCTATTTTGATTTGGCAAGACCATGCAGTGACCATAGGATATAGATATATGTTTGTTTGATGCTTTTATAATGTACTACTTGGCAATAGAAGACTTGGAAGTTTAATCTTGTCCACCTTACTAATAAACTTGTTGGGTGGTTGGTTCGACATATGCCAAGGGATGGCTTATCATTGTGGGAGCCAATAAAACGTCGCCGGTGCCCGGAAACGGGATGAGGCGAAGACATGCACGCCGGCGAATCTTACCCAGGTTCGGGTCTCTCCGAGGAGATAACACCCCTAGTCCTGCTCTGCGGGGTCTCCACATGATCACTAGATCGATAAAGGGTAGCTACAATCGCTCCTAGAGCTGTTTAGATCAAGGGAGAAGAAGAACAAGGCTAGCTCTTGCTTCTCTCTATCTATGGTGTGTGTGTGATGCGTGGGTGTTAACCTAGAAGCCAACCCTTTGCATGGGTGCTCCGGGGGGTTTATATAGGCCTACCCCCTGGGGATACAATGGTAATCCGGCTGGGAACTGGTCCCAGCCGTCAGTGCCTACGCTCGCCGGCTTCTCCGCCGGCTGGTGGGTCCCGCCGGCTGGTGGGTCCCGCCGGCTGCCGGCTTCTTGGTCGACAGGCCGGTCCCACCGCCTAGGATCTTGTTGGCGGCTGCTTACTGTAGCCGCGCCTCTGATGATGAGGGCTTTGTCGAGGTGAGCGTGGCTACAGTGGGCCGCCTCGGGGGCTATCACTGTAGCCTCACCTCGTCTTGTCTCCTTAATGGGGCTCCTGGTTCGAGGAAGGGAGTAGCCGGCTTCTGGAGGCCGGCTATACTCTTGGCCGACTAGGAAAATCCGGGCCGCCTTCACACCTCTCTCTGGCTGAAGGGGCCCGCAGTCCTTGGGCCGTACAGGAGTGGGTCGTGGATGACGTCGAGGCTAGCGTGGCTACAGTGCCGAGCCGCACGCAAGACGTTCCTCCCGTCCGGCCTCCTGTAGCCATGCCCGCCTCGGGCTTCGGGGGTCATGGGCCGTACTATGGCCACACCCCGTCACGTCGCCGTTATGGAGGGGTGGATGTGATCTTGGCCGGCTCCAAGGAGCCGGCATCCTTCCTGGTCGGCTTCTTGGAGTCGGCCACCCCGTAGTCGTCCTGGGGAGGAGTCGGTGAGGCTGGGTCGCCTTCCGGGAGTCGGCTTTAGTGGTAGCCGGCCAGGGAAGGCGGCCCAAATGCTTGGAGTTCTTGAAGGCCCAAAGGCCTGATAAATTTTCCGAAGAGCCAGGGGTAGTCGGTTAGGCTACCCGTGGCCATTTACTCCGACAGTAGTCCCCGAAGCTGATTGGGCTTCGAGGTGGAGTGGGGTTCAAGAAGCTCGATCAGCTTCCTATCGTGACAAGCCGGCAGCTGGGAGCCGGCCTTGGTCAGGCGCGCCGCCTTAGTCAAATTCTTCTGGAGTCGGGGGGCGGGAACCCGCAGGCACGTGCACCGGGCCACGGGCCGGCCTCGGGCCGTTGGCGTGCCACGTGGCCGGAAAGCCTGCCAGCCCACGCGCGTGACGGGACGTCGCCGCAGGGAGGGGGCCCGCCACGCCCGCGCCCCCGCCCAGGCGCGGATCCTTTGTATCCCGAAACCGCTCGCACGTTCCGTGCGGCAGTTTCGGCTCACACTCATGCGTAATAAACGCGAGACGTGGGGGGAGTGGGCGCAGTTAATCCCACGTCTCCCCCCACGTCCGGCCTCTTCGGCCGCGTGAGGCTATAAGTAGGGGGAGGTGGAGGGCGGCAGGCCCTCGCACGCTCCTCCTACTTCCACCGTCTTCTTGCCTTGCTCGTTCTCGCGACAGCGCCTCGCCGCCGCGCTCTTCCTCCGCACGCTCCTCCGCCGCCGTGCTAGCTTCCGCTATGCCTCCCCACGTAGAGCAGCTTGGCGGGGATTGGGACGGCTCCATCATCCATAACGACCACATCGACTTCCTCCGCGACACCCGGCGTCTGCCCAGCGCGGACAAAGTGGAGGTCCGCCTCGCGCCGGAGAAGGAAATCAGGCCGGCGCCGCGGGCGGGCGAGCGGGTGGTCTTCCGCTCGCACTTCCTGCGCGGCTTCGGCCTGCCAGTGAGCGCCTTCTTCCGCTCCTGGCTGGAATTCTATCAGCTCCAGCCGCACCACCTCACCCCCAACGCGGTGGTGCTGCTGTCGGCCTTCGTCACCCTGTGCGAGGGCTATCTTGGCGTCCTCCCCACCCTCGAGCTCTGGGGGGAGTTCTTCCAGTCGAAGCTGGGCACGCGCGTGCGGGGCGTGCCGGCTCAGACCGGCGCCTTCATCGCGTCGCGGAGATCAGGCGCCGACAACCCCTTCCCCATCATCACGCTGATCCAATCAGTGAAGAAGTGGCAGAAGTCATACTTCTACGTGCGGAGCAATGCTCCCCGGGGCGACTACCTCAACTTGCCGGCCTACGTAGCCGGCCCACCGGCGGGCAGGCTGCCCCAGTGGTCCTTCCGGGCCGTGACGCTGTCGCAGGCAGGAAACGCCGCCATCGCCCGCCTGCGGGTGATGGTCCAGTCGGAGGGCCTGACGGGGCCCGACCTCCTGGCCGCGTTCGTCACGCGCCGGGTCCTTCCGCTCCAGAGCCGGCCTCATCTGATCTGTCAAATGAGCGGCCAGCTCGATCCGAGCCAAATGTGCACCAAGGAGATGCCGCAGCACGACGCCGCCGACATGGTGAATTACCTCGCCAACTGCCAACTTTCCGAAGACTGGCAATTCGGCAAGGAGCCATATAGCCGTGCCAATCCTCCGCCTACGGTATGCTCCCCTCATCTCTTTTTATCTCTCTCTCTCTCAGCTTTGTCGCCGAGTTCCTCTGGGCCGGCTCTAACTCAGTCGGCTTGCTCTTTTGACAGAGTCCTCTGCATCGGCCGGCCGGCGGGACAGACGTGGAGCGCCGCTTCCTCCCCGACCGGACCGAACACGACCAGGAGGACCCCGACCTGGGGGCGGTCCATATGGAGGATGCCGTTGAGCCGGCCGGTGGCCAAGCCGGCGGCGAAGCAGGCGGCTCCGGGTTCACCGCTACCTTTGACGACTGGCCGGACGAGGACGAAACAGAAGCCGTCCCGCACCGCCAGCCGGCATCCGGACGCGGCGCGGGCTCCTCCGGCGCGCAGCCTGCTCGGGGTAGAGGCCAGCAACGTCGCGCCGCCCAGGGCATGTTCGGCAGCCGGACGAAGAAGCCCAGGGGTGGGGCGGCAGCCACCAAGCGAGAAGAGGCGGCCGCGAAGGCGGCTCGCTTCCGCAAAGTGGTGAAGCAGCCGCAGACTGTGTCGGCGTAAGTTCTCTCTTTCTATGTACTCTCCTTCTTTCTTTTCTTGGGTGGTTCTTGAATCTTCGTCTTCTTTTTCAATGGTCAGAGCTCCGCTGTCACTTGAGCGGGCGGCTGCCGGCTCCGTCGTCGAGTCGCCAGGGGGCTCTGGGAGCACCACTCGCCGCGTAGATCCCCGCGCCGCCCTCCTGGAGGCGACGGAAAGGAACGCACGGGAGGTGCGGGAGGAGCAGGAAGCGCGGGAGGCGGAGGCACGGAGGGTAGCCGCTGCCCAGGCAGCTCGGGAGGAGGAGGCGGCGAAGGCGCTCGCCGAGGCCGCAGCCAAGGCCCAGGCAGAGGCCGAGGCCGAGGCGGCGGCATGGGAGGCTTTGATGGTCACCCCCCTGCGCACCATGGCGCCAGGGGACGTGGATCCCTCGCCAGGGGGAGCCAGCGGTTCCCAGCCGGGGCTGGGAGGAAGCGGCGACGACGTCATCATCTTGGGGGAGGCGCCGGGGCCGACTCCTCCGACTAGGGCGGCCCAAGGCGGCCAGCCTGAGCCTGCGCCCGCACAGTCGGCGGAGGGCGAGCCGGCCGCGGGAGCTGAGGTGGCGGTCCGGGTTCCGCCAAGCCGGCGTGCAGGGAAGGCCGTGTCGGAGCCGCAGAAGGCTGCGTCGGAGCCACAGCCGGCCGTGGGCTCCAGCTCGTCGGCCCGAGACGCGGAGGCGGCCAGCGCTACCTCGGGGTGGACGCTGGGCGGAGGAACAGCCGTGGTGAACGTCGCTGCACAAGACGTCCGGACCCGGCTCCAAAGCCAAGCCGCGGCGCTGAGGCAGTTCACCGACGAATTCCTCGCAACGCGGGCAGCCATCCGGGTTAGCATTCCTATCTTGTTCTTTCTTGATCTTGATTTCTCTTCTTGATCTTGATTTCTCTCGTGGGGGCGCGTCAGCGCACCCACTGGGTGTAGTCCCCGAGTTCCGAGTCGGCTGCTGAGCAGGCGGCTTGGAACTTCTTGGAGATTTTGTCTTTGCTGCTTTTGTTCTCACTTCGGTCTTCTGTCCCTTTTGCAGGACTACCACAACCTCCGAGCGGCCGCCTTCAACTCCAAGGCTCGGGAGCTGACTCAGAAGACCGCCGATCTTATTGAGAGACGAGGTATGTGACTTGATCTTTATCTCATGTGGGGTCGCGTCAGCGCACCCACTGGGTGTAGTCCCCGAGATTCGGGCCGACTGCTGAGCAGTCGGCTCGGATCTTCATTGATGATTTCTCATTGTTCTTCTTCTTCTTCTATCTCTGCAGCGGCCAACGCCGGTCTGAGGGCACAGCTGGGGGAGTCCCAGACTGCTCTTCGTGCCAAGGACGCGGAGCTCGCCGCCTTGGTGCAGGAGCGCGACCGCCTGGTCAAGAAGCTGGCCGACCAGGAGGAAGGCCACAAGGCGGCGCTGAAGGCTGCGCAGGATCTTGAAGCCACCCTCCAGGCCGAGTTCGAGACGGAGGCGGCTGGCTGGGCAGAGGCCAGGCAGACTCTGGTCTCCGGCTATGGCCAGATTGAGGATCTAGTTGACGGTAAGTCGTCTACCCCTTCGTCCTTTCTTGCCATCTGCCACTTTGGCTTGTTTTTCTGATTTCGGTGTTTTTCTTTTCTTTTCTCCTTCGCGCAGAGTACTTCCCTGGCTACTCAACTGCCGCCAACCAGGCCATCGAAGCCCGTCGCCAGGCGAAGAGGCAAGCCAGCTTCGAGATCTCGCCAACCGCCGGCCGCTCGCTGGAAGAACAGCTCCTGGCGATCCAGGCTCGCATCCAGCCGGCTCACAGGCTGCTCCGCCGGCTTCCGCGCGCGGGATTGCAGGTCTTGGCCGCCCTCTGGCCCGGCCAAGTGGTCCCTCGCACCCCCAGTCGGACCGCCGACTGGCTGGAGGTGGCAGTCGGCCGCTTCGAGGCTTGGAAGGCGTCAGCAGCTCGCTCCGGCGCTGGAGTTCGTCAAGGCCTGTTATCCCGGCCTGAACCTGGACCAGCTAGCTACCTGGCGGCAGCAAGCCGACACGGAGCTGGAGCCGGCGCGGCCGGCCATCATTCGGCGGGCTTCAGCGATCGCCGACTACACCGACACCAACGTCTTCGCCCCCGAGGTGGACGACAATGGAGTCGCCCAGCCGGAAGATTGGTTCGGGCTGGACCCGGCGTACGGCGAAGACTCGGCGGAGGAGATCGACTCCAGCGACGAGGGCGAAGAGGAGGAGGAGGAGGGTGAAGACGTCGAGCCGGCTGGCGGAGTAGCCAGCCAGCCTGACCGCGCCTCCAGCACTACGTCGCGTGCGAGTGCGTCTCTTGCCGCGGGAGGTGGTCAAGCCGGGACCAGCTAGGCGGCCACTCCTTCAGCCGGCGAGGCCGCCTTCACCGACCAGCTCGGCCTTCCTGTCGCGCCTTAGTCTTCTTTCTTTTGTTTTCCTGTCTTGTTACTTTTGAACAATGTTTGGTTAAGTCTGCACAATTCCACCCACTGGGTGTATTCAAACTCAAGTCTGTTGCCAGCCTGTGGGCGGCTTTATGTATATAAGTTATGCAATCGGTCTTTCCTTGTACTTTCGCTTTTTGTCCTTTTGCTTTTTTCCTTTGCCGCCCTCCCTTGGTTGCCGCCTCCCTAGTCAAACAGTTGCTCTGCAATCTGTAGCCGGGGAGTGCCTGGCCGATTGGGGAGGGGGAAGTACTTTTAGCTTTGCCGGACTTAAGCTAAGTTTTTTAGGAAGCCGGCCAGCCGGCTGTTTTGACAGCCGGCAGGCATATTTGGAGGCCGTCTCTTTGCTATATAGGTTAGTTGTTCCTTAGCCGTTTTTCATGTGGGCGTCCTTTCTGTCTTCTCTCTTGCTAGTCGGACAGTCAGTTCTTTGAGCTGCGACTTTCAACAAGAGAGGACTTGGGGGCCGGCGCACTACTTTGCTGACTTCGGGAAGAACTTTGAATATAGCTCAAGGCGGCTAGTCCCCGGGCCGACTAGTCGGACCCGGTGCCGGACAAGAATTCAAAATGTAATAATACATTCATGGATGTGATACTCGTCATTCATAGATGAATAAAAGGCAGTCCCCGAGTACTGTTCGGGGGGCCTATTGGTTTGTACTTAATAAAAAAGGGGTAGCGTGATACATACTGCTTTTCAGCTGTAAAACCGTCTTAGGAGGTTTGCGTTCCATGGTCGCTCCCACTCCTTGCCGGAGTCGTCTCTTTTGCGTGCTCTTGGCTTTTGCGCGTCGATCAAGTAGTAGGAGTCGTTGCCGAGTGCCTTGCTGACGACGAAGGGGCCTTCCCAAGGGGCCGAGAGCTTGTGCTGGCCGGCTGTTCGCTGGATCAGCCGGAGCACAAGGTCGCCCTCTTGGAAGGATCTTGGCTTGACCTTGCGGTTGTAGTAGCGGCGCAGGCCTTGCTGGTAGATGGCGGACCGGCTGAGGGCTAACAGCCGGCCTTCTTCCAGTAGGTCGACGCCGTCTTCTCTTGCTTCTTTGGCTTCCTCCTCCGTGTACATGGTGATCCGAGGCGAGTCGAACTCGATGTCTGTTGGGATGACGGCCTCGGCACCGTACACAAGGAAGAATGGAGTGAAGCCGGTTGACTTGTTGGGTGTAGTGCGCAGACTCCAGAGGACAGCCGGCAGCTCTTCGAGCCAGCAGCCGGCCGATCGCTCCAGTGGTACAACCAGTCGGGGCTTGATGCCGGAGAGGATAAGTCCATTTGCTCGCTCGACCTGGCCGTTTGACTGCGGGTGGGCCACGGATGCTAAGTCCAGTCGGATGCCCTGCGTCGCGCAGAAACGTGCCAGTGCGCCTTTGGCGAAGTTCGTGCCGTTGTCGGTGATGATGCTGTGCGGCACACCGTACCGAGTAGTGATGTCGGTGATGAATGTCACGGCAGTCGGCCCGTTCAGCTTCTTGATGGGCTTGGCTTCGATCCACTTTGCGAACTTGTCCACCGCAACGAGTAGATGTGTCATGCCACCGCGGGCTGTCTTGAAAGGGCCTACCATGTCCAGTCCCCAGACGGCAAAAGGCCAGGTGAGGGGAATGGTCTTGAGGGCAGAAGCCGGCAAGTGTTGTTTAGAACTGAAGACTTCACATCCTCTGCAGCTCTTGACTATTTCTTTAGCATCCTCCAAGGCAGTCGGCCAGAAGAACCCATGGCGCAAAGCCTTGGCCACGAGGGATCTTGAAGCGGTGTGATGGCCGCATTCGCCTTGGTGGATGTCTTTGAGGATTGCCACTCCTTTTTCTGGCTCGACGCAACACTGGAAGACTCCAGCGACGCTGCGCTTCACGAGCTCCCTGTTGATTATTGTGTATGCTGCGGCTCGTCGTTGCACTAGTCTTGCTGTGATCTCATCAGCCGGCAGCTCTCTGCTGACTAGGAACTTGAGGATGGGCTGGGCCCATGAGGGAGCTGTGACTTCTTCTGCTGTTAATGTGGCCACCATGACTCGGGTGGGTGGGTTGGGTGTTGCATTGGAGTCGACCACCGCTTCTTGTGTCGTTGCAGTCCCCGGGCCGACTGCTGCAGTCCCCGGGCCGGGTTCTGAAGTCCCTGGGCCGGGTGCGACTACGTCAGTCCCCGGGGCAGTCATCGAAGTCCCCGTGCCACCTGCGGGATTTCGTGAGCCGGATCCGGCTGTTTCTGGCGCAGGCGGTACGAAGATGGAATCCGACTCTGGAGACGGCTTGATGGACGGCTTGAGGAGGCGCTGGAGAGAGACGCCAGTCGGTATGGCTTGTCGGGTGGAGCCGATCCGTGCTAGGGCATCTGCTTGGTCGTTGTCGGCCCTTGGCACGTGAAGGAACTCGCACCCTTCGAAGTATCCGCTCATCTGCTGGACGAGGAAACGGTAGCTCGCAATGTTCGCGTCCTTGGCATCCCAGTCGCCAGATGATTGCTGGACCACCAAGTCTGAGTCGCCGTAGCACAAGATCCGGCGTATGCCGAGTTCTTTGGCTAGCCGGAGCCCATGTACGAGCGCCTCGTACTCGGCCACGTTGTTGGAGGCGGCGAAGTGGATCTACAGCGTGTACTTGAGCTTGTCGCCTTTGGGAGAGGTGAGGACGATGCCGGCTCCCAAGCCGGTGCGCATCTTGGACCCGTCAAAGTGCATCCGCCAATGGGTAGAGTCGGGAGCCGGCGGTAAGTACTGGGTCTCGGCCCAGTCGACGAGGAAGTCGGCCAATGCTTGCGACTTGATGGCGGTGCGGGGTTGATAGAAAATCGTGTAGGGCGCCAAGGCAATGGCCCATTTGGCCACCCGGCCGGATGCATCCCGGCTGCCTATGATCTCGGCGACCGGGGCAGTGCACACGACCGTGATGGGGTGCTCTTGGAATTAGGGCTTCAATTTCTTGGCAGCGAAGTACACCCCATAGCACATCTTCTGGTAGTGCGGGTAGTTTTGCTTTGAGCTAGACAATACTTCGCTGAGATAGTAGACCGGCCTCTGGACCAGCTGGGCTCGGCCTTCCTCCGGGCGCTGGACCACAACAACAGTGCTGACGACTCGGCTTGTCGCGGCGATGTAGAGGAGCATGGGCTCCTTCTCAGTCGGCGCAGCCAGGACAGGCGGAGTGGTCAACATTTTCTTCAACTCATGGAAGGCTTGGTCGGCTTGATCATTCCACTCAAAGTGAGTGGACTTCTTCATGAGTCGGTACAGGGGGAGAGCCTTTTCTCCTAGTCGGCTGATAAAATGGTTCAGGGAGGCTAAGCAGCCAGTGAACTTCTGCACATCTCGCAGCTTGGTGGGAATCTCCATCCTCTCGATGGCCTTGATCTTGACAGGGTTGCACTCAATGCTGCGTTCGGAGACCAAGAAGCCTAGCAGCTGGCCGGCTGGCACTCCGAACACGCACTTCTCGGGGTTGAGCTTGATCTGGAATCGGCGCAAGTTGGCAAATGTTTCCTTCAGGTCTTCCAGCAAGGTACCACGCTTCTCTGTCTTCACCACAATGTCGTCTACGTAGACGTGGGCATTTCTGCTGAGTTGTTTCAAGAGACATTTCTGCATGCAACGCTGAAAAGTGGTACCGGCATTTCTCAAGCCGAATGTCATTGTCAGGTAGCAGAAAGCTCCAAAGGGTGTGATGAAGGCAGTCTTCAGGCGGTCAGCCGGGTCCAACTTGATCTGATGATACCCTGAGTATGCATCCAAAAAACTTAACAGCTCGCATCCGGCTATGGAGTCTATCACTTGGTCAATCCATGGCAAAGCAAACGGATCCTTTGGGCAGGCCTTGTTCAAACTTGTGTAGTCTATACACATGCGCCACTTGTTATTCTTCTTCAAAACCAGAACTGGATTGACAAGCCATTCTGGAAAGAACACTTCCATGATGAAGCCGGCTGCAAGGAGCCGGGCTATCTCTTCTCCCATGATTCTTCGCTTCTCTTCTGATAGTCGGCGGAGGGGTTGCTTCACCGGCTTTGCATCAGCTCGGACATGTAACTTGTGCTCGGCGAAATCCTTCGGGACACCCGGCATGTCCTTTGGGGACCATGCAAAGATGTCTCGATTCTCACGGAGGAAGTCGACGAGCTCGCCTTCCTATTTACTGTCCAAGTTTGCCCCAATCACGGCGAACCTCTCCGGGTGCTCCGGGTCTAGAGGTATCTTCTTCGTCTCTTTTGCAGGCTGGAAGGAGCCCTGCGCATCACAATCCTTGGGGTTGGGGGACAAGGCCGGCTGCTTGCCGGCCATGGCCACGACCCGCTCCAACATCTTCTTCTCTTCGGCCACCATGAGGGACTCGGCCAGCCGGCTGCTGGCCATGGCACACTCGATGGACTTCTTGTAGTCGCCGGCTACCGTGATGATCCCCTTCGAGCTCGGCATCTTCATCTTTAGGTAGGCATAGTGGGGCACAACCATGAACTTGGCCAAAGCAGGTCGGCCAAGTAGTGCATGATAGGGGCTCTCCAAATCCACCACCTCGAACCATATTGCCTCCCGGCGAAAGTGATCTTTGTCTCCGAAGAGAACATCCATCTTGATCTTGCCGATTGGAGAGCAAGATAGGCCGGGTACGATACCATGGAAGACGGTGCGGCTCGGCATGAGCTGCTTCGCTTTGATGTTCAGCTTGTCCATGGTATCGCGGTACAGTATGTTGATACTGCTTCCGCCGTCTATCAGGACGCGGAAAAATCTGGCAGCTCGCCTCTCCGTCGCAAGGGTGACGTCCAAGACCATAGCATAGGAGCCAGGCGAAGGCATCACCTCTGAGGTGGTCGGCCTGGCTCCAGCTGATGGGCTTTTCCGACCAGTGCATGAACTCAGCGGTGCTAGAGGCGACTGCGTTTACTTCTTGGTGCTGCCGGCGTCGGCTGCGCTTGTTGTCGACTTCACTTGTGAAGACGACGTAGGCGTCGTGTGCTTCGGGGAACTCGTCTTGGATGGCGCCGACTGCCGGCCGAGCCGCCGGCGGCTGGGGAGCTGGAGGCGGCGGGCCGGGAGGCGGAGGCGGCACCATCCCTTCGCCCTTGGTGATGCGGGTGAGCCAGTGGCATTTTCGTGTTGTATGGTTGGACGGCTTCGCGCCACTGTGGAACTTGCAGGGAGCATCGAGTGCTTGTTCGTAGGAGAAAGACGGCTGCCAGGGTGGCCGGCCACCCTTCTTCTTGGGAGCGGGCCGCTCTTCGGGCTGCTCGTCTTCAACTGTGGCCACCTGCCGACTGGAGGAAGTCGGCATGGGGCCTTTGCGCTTGTGGTCGTTGTGGTAAGGGCGCCGATTAGGGTCGCCAGCCGGCTGCTTGGGAGCCGGAACAACTACTTTCCCCGAGGCGTCCACTCGGAGCTCGGTCTTCATGGAGGAGTCGGCAGTGGCATATTTGTCGGCGGTGATCAGCAACTCATCGAGGGTAGCCGGCTCGTCGCAGAGGAGTCGGTGCTTGAGGAGGGTGCCCTCTCGGCACCAGGCGGTGAAGTACTCGATGGCCTGGACCTCGTGCACCCCCTCGCAGGAGTTGCAGAGCTCGGCCCATCACGTGAGGTAGTCGCGGGTCGACTCGTTGGGCCCCTGCACGCAGAGGGAGAGCTGGCGAGGCTTGGGGGGCCGCTTGTAGGTGCTGGTGAAGTTGCGGATGAAAACTTCGGTGAAGTCCAGCCAACTGTTGATGCTGTGGGGCTTGAGGCTGTTGAGCCCTGTGCGCGCCGTGCCCTGCAGCATCAGGGGGACGTACTTCACGGCAACGCGCCGATTGCCGTTGGCGATGCTGACGGCTGTGGAGTAGTCGATGAGCCAATCTTCCGGCTTCACCGAGCCGTTGTACTTGGGTGTGTCTCTGGGAAGCGAGAACCCTTTGGGGAAGGGCTCGTCGCGGATGCGGGGGCCAAAGCATGGCGGGCCGACATCGTCTTCTTCTTCTAGCGCCAAGGATCGAGCAAGGCGGTCGATCCTGTGGCGGGCGTCGTTTTCGCCGACTCCTTCTCGGCGGCCGAGTCGGTCGCCAAGAGTCGGATGGGTGACAGGCGGTGGAGTGAGGCGTCTTTCTCTTCGAGGCGGGGGAGGAGGCAGGTTTCCCTGGTGCTGTACAGCTCGAGGGCGGCCATCCGCGCCGCGCTCGATGGTAATGCGAGTCCGGCTGCGACTGGCAGCCGGCTCCTTGTCTTTCTTTAGGCGCGCGCCGCTCGCAGTCGGCGAGCGGGACGTCGCGGCGTGCTCCCGGCGCGGGGGATGGCTATCAGCTCGGGCGCCGGCTTCGTGCCGTTCTGCAGCCGTGTCGATCAGCTGCTGGATCCGTCTTGTCATGTAAGGGAGCTCATTGGCTCCCAGCCCATTGAGCTCCTCCGCAGCCGCCTGAGCGGCTCGCAGGTTCTCGAGCGGGGTGGCGTAGACGGGGCGATCTGCGCCCAGCATGCTGGCAATAGCTGCGCCGCGCTTCTGGACGAAGCCGGCTCGGCTCGGGCCGCTAGGCGGCAGCGTCCCGAAGGCGGCGCGGTCGACTTCGCGCTGGTGGGCCTCGGTGAGGGGTCTCATCGAGGCTATCTTCTTGCCCTCCGCGATGAGGGCAAGGCGGCGTGCCTCCAGGGTCTCGGCGTCGGCATCGGCCGGGATGGGGACGGAGAGGTCGTGCATCGCCGCTTGCTGAGCGTCGCAGGCGTTCTCGCCCGAGTTGGAGACGTGGTTGATGACCAGCACTTCGGTGACAGCGCTGCTGCCGCTGTCAGCTCGAGGGAGGGGGTCGTCGAAGACCACCACGTCGGAGGGGTAGGCGTCGAGCGACGCGGTGTCGGAGTCGATGAGCATCTGGTCGGTGGAGCCGACCGACTCCATGTCCGCAGCGGGCTCGCTGGAGACGTGAAGTTGGTCGAGGAGGCTGACGAGGCGGCTCTCGGGGTAGTCGGTGCCTGCGTCGGACGCAGGCTCGTCGGAGATGCGAGTCTCGCCGAGCAGATCGGCGAGGCGGCTCACTGCGCAGGCCTCGTCGATGCCTTGCAGCGCGTCGAGGCAAACGCCATCGGGCGCAGCAGGCTGGCTGCGCTCGCGGGGGAGGAAGAGGGTTCCCGTCCAGAACAGGTCTCCGGACGACGGTGCACCTGGCCCCACGGTGGGCGCCAAATGTCGGGTGGTTGGTGCGACATATGCCAAGGGATGGCTTATCATTGTGGGAGCCAATAAAACGTCGCCGGTGCCCGGAAACGGGATGAGGCGAAGACATGCACGCCGGCGAATCTTACCCAGGTTCGGGGCTCTCCGAGGAGATAACACCCCTAGTCCTGCTCTGAGGGGTCTCCGCATGATCACTAGATCGATAAAGGGTAGCTACAATCGCTCCTAGAGCTGTTGAGATCAAGGGAGAAGAAGAACAAGGCTAGCTCTTGCTTCTCTCTATCTATGGTGTGTGTGTTATGCGTGGGTGTTAACCTAGAAGCCAACCCTTTGCATGGGTGCTCTGGGGGGTTTATATAGGCCTACCCCCCGGGGATACAATGGTAATCCGGCTGGGAACTGGTCCCAGCCGTCAGTGCCTACGCTCGCCGGCTTCTCCGCCGGCTGCTGGGTCCCGCCGGCTGGTGGGTCCCGCCGGCTGCCAGCTTCTTGGTCGACAGGCCGGTCCCACCGCCTAGGATCTTGTCGGTGGCTGCTTACTGTAGCTGCGCCTCTGATGATGAGGGCTTTGTCGAGGTGAGCGTGGCTACAGTGGGCCGCCTCGGGGGCTATCACTGTAGCCTCACCTCGTCTTGTCTCCTTAATGGGGCTCCTGCTTCGAGGAAGGGAGTAGCCGGCTTCTGGAGGCCGGCTATACTCTTGGCCGAATAGGAAAAGCCGGGCCGCCTTCACGCCTCTCTCTGGCTGAAGGGGCCCGCAGTCCTTGGGCCGTACAGGAGTGGGTCGTGGATGACGTCGAGGCTAGCGTGGCTACAGTGTCGAGCCGCACGGGAGACGTCCCTCCCGTACGGCCTCCTGTAGCCATGCCCGCCTCGGGCTTCGGGGGTCATGGGCCACACTGTGGCCACACCCCGTCATGTCGCCGTTATGGAGGGGTGGATGTGATCTTGGCCGGCTCCTAGGAGTCGGCGTGCTTCCTGGTCGGCTTCTTGGAGTCGGCCACCCCGTAGTCGTCCTGGGGAGGAGTCGGTGAGGCTGGGTCGCCTTCCGGGAGTCGGCTTTAGTGGTAGCCGGCCAGGGAAGGCGGCCCAAATGCTTGGAGTGCTTGAAGGCCCAAAGGCCTGATAAATTTTCCGAAGAGCCAGGGGTAGTCGGTTAGGCTACCCGTGGCCATTTACTCCGACAGAACTGGTTCACCGAAATGAGTTTCATATACTAGTACATGCTAAACCTGGTATGTGTCTGCTTGTTTCTTCTTTTAGAATGCTGACAGAATATTGGGGAAGAGTGCCTTATTAAGCAATGATAAAGGAAGTAATGCAGATAAGGTTCAGGATCGTGAGACATACTTGTTGGTCTCCAACAAAGCTGATAAAACAGCTAAGGAAAACTATCTTGAAGACAGTGAGGCAACCCCAAAGTCCTGTCTTGGTTTAGTGTTTGAGTTACTGGCCACTACCGTTTGCACAAGCTATTCAAACTCACTGTCTGAATCAATTCAGTTTCTTGAGTCTCAACTACAAGCTGAAAGACATCGATCAGCTGTGCTGCGACAAGAAGCGGAAGGACTGCGGAAGTCCCTGGAGCATTCAGATGCATACTTTCTGGTGCAACAGCAAGCGCTAGAGGATTTTAGCGCCAAACAGGACAAAGCTAATAAGCCTGCTAAGCTTATTGCCAGCATGGTGGATACCCAGGATATCGTTTCTTGAGCTCTTCTGAAGTTGTTTCAGTTATGGACTTGTTTTGCTGCTACGTTTATTTGCACTAGTGGCCAATTTTGACGGCCAGTGTATGTAATATGCTGCTTTGTTCCCTATATTTGCACAGGTGGCAAACTTTGATGCCCAGCGGATGGAATACGTGTAATAGCTGTAATAGGCTAGCGTTAGTTGCTTGCTTATTTATTTCCTTATTGTCTTGTTTAGTTGTTTGATTGTAGTCACTGCAGTTCTTTTTCCGCGTTTTTTAGTGGCCATAATAACCTAGTTTTTGTAACTAGGTCACAATAATCATGGCAGCACACGGATTGTTGTAACCATGGGCCTCCTGCGGGCCGTAGGATCCGTGGGCCTTCTATGGGCCGTAGGATCCATGGGCCTTTTACGGGTGTCGGTGTCAAAACCGGCGGATCTCGGGTAGGGGTCCCGAACTGTGTGTCTACGGTCGATGGTAACAGGAGACAGGGGACACAATGTTTACCCAGGTTCGGGCCCTCTCTATGGAGGTAATACCCTACTTCCTGCTTGATTGATCTTGATGAATATGTGTATTACAAGAGTTGATCTACCACGAGATCATAATGCTAAACCCTAGAGGTCTAGCTTGTATGACTATTGTTATGAGTATATATCTCCTCTCCGAACTAAGTCCTCCGGTTTATATAGACACTGGGAGGATCTAGGGTTACACAAGGTCGGTTACAAAGAAGGGAATCTACATATTTGGTTGCCAAGCTTGCCTTCCACGCAAAGGATAGTCCCATCCGGACATGGGGGAGAGTCTTCGGTCTTCGTATCTTCACAGCCCATCAATTCGGCCCATGGCTAACAGGCCGGACGCCTGAGGACCCCTTAGTCTAGGACTCCCTCGGTAGCCCCTGAACTTGGCTTCAATGACAAGGTATCCGGCGCGTAGATCTGTCTTCGGCATTGCAAGGCGGGTTCCTCCTTCCGAACTCCAAGATAGTCTTCGGATGTATTGAACGTGTCTGGACCTATAACACACGCACCACACACAACCGTAGAGGGAATATAATATTCCATGAGTCCCATCTGCTGACAACCTTTTGCAAGATGACATTACATCTATTCGGTCACTATATCGAACCGTTTTTGTCCGCTGTTCCGCATTTCGAGATGCGGTTTCCATTGGCATGTCTTGTCAAAGCATAGATTGTGTCCCCTTATTGCGGGATTTTCATCAATGCGGGCGTGAGTAACCCAACCGTGTCGTTTACACAACCCTTGGGAATAGACGAGTTTTAGGGCGAGTGGGGGGGGCGTTCGATATTCACTGCCTTTATAAGGGGATAAGGATTCCACCTTCTTCTCCCACGCCTTCTCTCTTCCTCTGCCCTTCCAATCTTGGGCTCCAGCGCCCAAGTTCTCACCTTCTTCCTACTCGAGCCAGCACTCAACCATGTCCGGATCCGGAGGTCAAGGCAAGTGGATGGTCTCCTCCGTCAAGGAGAAGGACATTACTGAGCTTCGGGTGGCCTGGTACTTGGCGAAGGAAATTGCCCACCATCTTCCAGCCCAGGGGCAAGTCGTCCCCATGCCTAAGCCCAACGAGAGGGTGGTATTCATCCCTCATTTCCTCCGCGGGCTAGGGTTTGCACTCCACCCTTTCGTCCGCGGGCTGATGTAGTATTACGGGATAGACTTCCATGATCTATCACCAAACTCTTTCCTCAACATCTTGACGTTCATCGTCGTGTGTGAGGCCTTCCTCCGCATCCAACCCCACTTCGTGTTGTGGCTCAAGGTCTTCAACGTGAGGCTCTTCGAAACAACTCACGAAGATGCCTGGAAGTTGCTCTTCAAGGGCAACGAGATACCGCCAGCCACGGATTCGGACCGTGGGCACCACATTAACCACCCCGCCAGCGAGGTAAGTTTCTAACACGTCCTCTACTTGTTTGCTTGAAGGAGGATATCTGAACTTTTACTGTCATTGATTCTTAAGGAATGGATGGAGAGGGCGAAGCGGATCCAGTGTCCGGCTCCGCTACCTGAAGAACCAGTCATTCCGTGTTTAGTGAAGATGCTGGTGCCGGCGCCCTATACAGTAGCGGCGAAGAAGGCCATGGGGAAGGCCAAGGGGGTCTGGAGTGGCCCCCGCCGCAAGGGCGTTTCGGACGCGACGTCCGAAGACAAGACCTATTCCTCCGTTGCCGAAGACGACGACGATGACGAGGAGGAGGAGAGCGACTCTCCCACTGATGGGGAGAGAAAGAAGAGGGCGGCCTCCACAATTCTGGAGGCGGAGGTGCCCAAGAAGGGGAAAGGCTCGCTCGTGGGCAGCTCCGCATGGGACGTCGACAGCTGTCCGGAGCGACGCCCCCGCACTAAGCCTCGGGCCGCATCGTAAGTGCGAAGACTCGTACATGCCCATAAATCTAACATCTCCTCTTTGTCGTATTGACATGATTAATTATGCTTTTGCAGTCCGGCCCATGACAGCTCCCTGCGATCCTCACCCAGATGTTCATTAGACTCAAGGGCGATGGCCAGCGAGACACCGCCGGTTGCCTACTCTCCCAAGGGCAAGGGAGACGACGAGGTACTCTCCCAACGGACCTTCCCAGGTCAGGGGGAGGTTTAGGAGGCCGTCAAGGCGGCACCAGAGGGCGATACCTCGGCCACCAGACACATGGGGGAGCAAGCCCCCATGGAGACTGACGATGGGGACCGAGCTCAATTCGGCCCCCATATGAGCACGGATCCGGAGACCCGTACGGCCCCGGAATCCGACAAGCAGCTTCCTTCAAGAGAAGGAGGCGTGCCCGTCCCGCCGGCGACTTCTATCCAACCAGAGGCGCCGGACAATCTATTGGAAGCGCTGCGAGGCGCTTCCATTGTGGAAGAACACCATATCCTTATGGGTACGGTGATTGAGAAGGTTCGGTCCGTTAAAAGCAGACTGACCGAAGCCTGCAGCGGCCTGCTGACGGGTTTTGAGGTAAGCGGCGTTTTAACCGAGAAAATCCCCTGAGACACTGTTCGGTGTTCGGAAAGAAAAGCCGGATAGAGGATCAAGTAAATTTCGCATGAAACTAACCAAACTATGTCTGATGTGAATAAGCAGGCGTCGCTGCTGGCCGCGACTTCTCACACTGCCGAAGTCGCCGGACCAAAGCAGAAACTGGAGCGGGCCGAAGAAGAGCTCGGCCAGGCGAGGAAGCAGCTGGAAGACCAGCAAGGTATGCAATGGCTCGCTATATATTTTGAAAGAGTAAATGATGTATACTGACTAAGTGTCATGATATGTATAGGAGCAACGACTGAGGTCAAGGCCCTGAAGAAGGCCCTGGCCGAAGCCGGGGGGAAGGCTGTCAAGGAGCAGGCCGCTCGTAAGAAGCTCAAGGCCCGGGTGAATGAGGTCCAACAAGAGCTCCAGGACGCGGTGAGAAAGTGCGAGACCTTGGAGCGTGATGCGTCGGTTCGAGAGACCGAACTCGCCAAGGCTCGTCAGAGCGTGGAGACGGCCCGGAATGAGGCCCAGGGTGCCCTCCAAGAGATCCAGGAGGCGAGGAAGATCGCGGCGGGTAAGGCATTTAGTATGCAAAGCAAGTATATGAAGAAGAAGTATCTCTTACTAACCCGGATCCGGAGTTCTCAAGGAGCCTTCACAGTTCTGTGGCGCAGTGTGTCCGACGCCGCGGAGTTCTTTCGAGCCGAAGAAGGGAGCTCCACGGAGAAATTGTTCTGGTCGCAGTATCTTGCGCCAGAGCATCCCGTGCCCTTCACCGATCAGCCGAAACAGCTGGTGGAGCTGCATAGGGTGGCCGAACTAGCCATGAAGGATTTCATAATCCGGCTATGGCCAGCCGAAGCTATGCCCGGCAGCTACTTCGGACTCGTTTACCGGCTGGTGAATGCATGTCCTCGACTGGACGTTGTCAAGCGATCGTCCTGTATTGAAGGTGCGTGCATGGCCTTCGCCCGTTGCCAGATGTGGTGGGCAAAGATGGACGCCGTCAAGCTGACCAGGGGGCCGCCAGAGGGCAAGGAGCACCGCACACCCGAGCGCTATTTTGTGGATGTCCTAGAGGTGTCTCGCATTGTAGCAACGCAGTGTGGGCAAGACATTATTTTCGAATGAATACATTCATGTTGTCTTTGCCTTGTCTGATGAAACAAAGTCAGTTTGTAATATAATGCTTGTTATGTTTTAATTTGTTCCTCCTATGCGGCCGTGTTGTATGAAATCTGAGGGTTGGCCAGTTGTCGGCTTCTGCCCCCAGGTAGGTAGTACGGGGGTGTTCGGGATGGAATCTAAACAATCTTGATCCAATTATATGGTCCTTGAAGGAGTTGTTTAGCGCAACAAACCAGGCAATCAGACTATGCGGCTTGAACGCCCTCACTTAGCCATAGGAGTTTTACAATAAAAGATGGGCGCAACCCCTAGTATCCGAACTAGAGTGCTATGAGCATTTGATCGGGAAGTACCAATCCTTCACACAATGCGGGAGAAATCTCAAACGATTTGCAACCTCCGAACAGCTAACCGGCTCTCGCCGTATCATGACAGTCATTTTTCAGCTTTCTCTACTGAGGTGCTCCTTTGGATAAACCAGGGCACAATCGCAGTAGTTCTCCCTTTACTACCTTAGCCGATATAGCGAAACGTAAGGTAGCAAGCACAGGAGCCGAGCAACCCAACTATTGACCAAAGACATGATTCGGAGCGAATGCATATAGTGTTAAATTCGGGGTGCCGAACTATACTGTAAAAGTGTTCGGACTTTTGTTGCCATGTTGTGGTGCGCTATGGAGCCCCTGGCGAGTTGGAACGCACCGAGTGTACGGGTGTTATCTGATAGAATTACCAGAAAGGAAAAGGCAAAAAGAAAGAAAAAGGAAGAACTAGTGGTAAGCTAGAGCCGTGGAAATTTTGGCCGCAAACTATTTCTATTGTAATTTGATTAATACGTCAAGGCGCATTTGATACAAGTGTTGCGATGAGCAACATGCTGTTTAACATGCCAAAACCAAGGGTGAGCTGCATGTGGGTCCTGAAAAACAGGTAGAGTGATCGTTTAACGAAACCACCTAGAGAAGTCCCCCATATGTCTGTGTTTCTCGCCGTCTTGGTGTGTTTGTCCTTCGAGAGGACCCATGATCAGGCCATCGGATGGGGCCTGCGGGATTGAGAAGTGAAAGGAAAAAGTAGAAGTGAAAGTATGTGTGTATCCGGTGCCGGTTGAGCTGCACTAAGGAATTTTGAGTGTGTAGTTATCTACGCGCGGCACAACTGCTACCACTTGATAGGGACTGAGACGGAGGCCGGATTGCTAGTCGAGCTCCTGACGAGCCGAGCTGTCCTGCTGCACGGTAGTTCGGACCCTCTTAACGGTGTCCGTGGGCTCGGCAGCCGAATTAGGGTTCTGCTTGAGAAGGCCACTTTGTACTTCTGCTGCTAAGGCAGCTGTGTGCTCTTCTGTACGGAGGGAGTGTTCCGTATTTCCGTTGACCGTGATGACGCCGCGTGGACCGTGCATCTTGAGCTTGAGATAAGCATAGTGTGGCACTGCATTGAATCGTGTGAATGCGGTTCGTCCAAGCAGTGCGTGATAGCCGCTGCGAAAGGGGACGATGTCGAAGATTAACTCCTCACTTCGGAAATTGTCCGGAGACCCGAAGACAACCTCTAGTGTGATTGAGCCCGTGCAACGGGCCTCCACACCTGGTATGACTCCTTTAAAGGTAGTCTTTGTGGGCTTGATCCATGATGGATTGATGCCCATTTTGCGCACTGTATCCTGATAGAGCAGATTGAGGCTGCTACCTCCGTCCATAAGGACGCGCGTTAGGTGAAATTCATCAATGATTGGGTCGAGGACTAGCGCGGCCGAACCGCCATGATGGGTACTGGTCGGGTGATCCCGGCGATCAAAGGTGATCGCGAATGACGACCATGGATTGAATTTTGGGGCGACTGGCTCTATCGCATAGATATCCCTTAGTGCGCTCTTGCGTTCCCTTTTAGGGATGTGTGTAGCATATATCATGTTTACTGTTTTGACTTTGGGGGAAACTTCTTCTGTCCCTCTGTGTTCAGTTGTCGGGTCCCCTCGTCGTTGTCCTGGCTTTGTGATCCCTTTTCCCTGTTCTCGGCATTTAATTTGCCGGCCTGTTTAAAAACCGAACAATCTCTGTTGGTATGATTAGCTGGTTTGTCTGGGGTGCCATGTATCTGGCACGGGCGATCGAGTATGCTGTCCAGGCTGGATGGTCCCTGATTGTTTCTCTTGTATGGTTTCTTTCGCTGGCTGGACCTGGAGCTGCTGAGTCCGGCGTTGACTGTAGTGTCGTCGGCATTATCACCATTGCTTCGGCGTTTGTGTCTGTTACGTCGGAGCTTGTCGTTGATGTTCTTAACCTCAGAGGGGCCTGCCTCGGTGGCTGTGTTTTTCCTACAAGCCAACCAACTATCCTCACCCGCGCAAAAGTGGGTCATGAGTGCCGTGAGGGCTGCCATAGGTTTTGGCTTTTCTTGGCCTAGGTGGCGGGCGAGCCATTCATCGCGGATGCTATGTTTAAAGGCCGCTAGGGCTTTGGCATCCGGACAGTCGATGATCTGCTTCTTCTTAGTTAGGAACCCAGTCCAGAACTTCCTGGCTGACTCCCCGGGCTGTTGAACTATGTGGCTTAAGTCACCGGCGTTTGGTGGCCGAACATATGTACCTTGGAAGTTGTCGAGGAAGGCCTCTTCCAAGTCCTCCCAGCTGCCAATAGAATTTTCAGGCAGGCTGTTTAACTACTGCCGAGCTGGTCCTTTAAGCTTTAGCGGGAGGTGTTTGATAGCATGGAGGTCATCTCCCTGGGCCATGTGGATGTGGAGGATAAAGTCCTCGATCCATACCGCGGGATCAGTTGTCCCATCGTATGATTCAATATTCACGGGTTTGAACCCTTTGGGGAATTCATGATCCATTACTTCATCAGTGAAGCAAAGAGGGTGTGCGGCGCCTCTATACCTGGCCGCATTGAGTCTAGCTCCGATGGAGTCCGTCTGCCGTTATCGGCTCGAGTGTGACTTGGTTTGTCACGTCCAAATAGGTAGCCATCATCACGTGTCGAGGAACGTCCTCATGATCCATAAATCGATCGGGTATATCCCGCTCTACTATCGAGGGTCTGCCGGAGGTTGTATGTATGACCCCGAACTGTTTCGTCTCTATTTTTACGAGGCGGTGGGGCAGGCTGCTGTTCGGCCTGAGTTGCCGCTCTATCCCGACCATGCAGTGGTCGGTCCACCGCACTGTCCCGACCGCGTAGTGGTAGATCGACCACATTACGCGAGGGAGGTATGGGCTCCGGCGCCTCTTCATCGAACTGGGGTAGCAGCCTTTGCTTCGGGTAACTCTTGGCTGGGCGTCTGAGGCTGTATTCTTTGGCTGCCAGAACATCAGTCCATCTATCGACGAGCAGATCTTGGTCAGCTTGAAGCTGTTGCTGCTTCTTTTTCAGGCTCCTTGCCATGGCTATTAGCTGCCGCTTGAAGTGCTCCTGCTCGAGAGGTTCCTTAGGCACGATGAAATCTTCATTGCCGAGGCTTTCCTCATCCTTAGAGAGCAGACAATAACTATCGTCCTCCGAGTCGTTGGGCCTGGCCTGTTCGTCGGGGCTAGCTTGCCCGTTTTCTTGCTCCTCCTGTTCGGATGTTACCTCAGCAAGGTCTTCATTGTTTTAGGCATCGTCTGCAGTATTATTTTCTCCGGCGCCTGCATTGCTGTCTTTTGAACGACGTGACTTAGAGCGGCGCCGAGGACGCCGGCGTTTTTGCTGTGTCTCAGGAGGTTTATTATCGACTAGATTTTCTTTTCCATCATCGTTGGTTGTTTTGGGTGTATCCACCATGTACACATCGTATGAAGAAGTGGCCGTCCAGCGTCCAGTAAATGGCGGATTTTGGTCTTGCTCTTCATCAGCATCGTCGTCCATACCGTCGATGTCTTCGGAGCCGTAATGAAGCGTGTCGGTTAAATCCTCGACCGTGGGTATGAAGTGGGTGGCGGGTGGGAAGAAAAATTCTCCATTGTAGGCCCCTAGTTCGAACCGAACATAGTTTGGCTATGAGTCCCCCGCCAAGGACAGGTTCTTTGATGAGCTTAGCACATCGCCCAAGGGCGGTTGCTGGAAGATGTCTACGGCGCTGAACTCGAAGATCGATAAACGATGAAGTTCGGCATCCGCGGACTTACATGGTTCAAAACTTACACCCAGAGACGAGTCCGGAGTTCCGGTGACACAAGTCCATGCGCGGCTGCAACGCCGGGGAATCTGTGGCCTCCGTGGTGGGGTTGAGTGTCACGCCCAAGATGCGACCCTATCCTAAAGGAACACGAAGGTCCCACCAAGGATAGAAGCGCATCTTGAAGACGCTTTTGCAAGTTGGATATCATTACATCAACATTACATAATATTTGGGGATACATACAAGGCATACAAATGCCGCCAGAATACATCAATACATCATACATAAGATCAACATCCGACTACGGATGAAACACAAACAGAAGCTCAAATGACATCCACCCTGCTAGCCCAGGCTGCCGACCTAGAACCTATCCCGTGATCGAAGAAGAAGCAGAAGAAGAACTCCAAAATAGGTAAACATCGCTCTCGCGTCATGATCATCGCAACACCTGTACCTGCAGCTGGTGTTGTAGTAATCTGTGAGCCACGAGGACTCAGCAATCCCATTACCATGGGTATCAAGACTAGCAAAGCTTAATGGGAAAGGAATGGATAAGGTGGTGAGGTTGCAGCAGCGACTAAGCATGTATGGTGGCTAACTTACGCAAACAAGAGCGAGAAGAGAAGCAATGGAACGGTCGTCAACTAGTAATGATCAAGAAGTGATCCTGAACTCCTACTCACTTCAAACATAACCCAGAAACCGTGTTCACTTCCCGGACTCCGTCGAGAAGAGACCATCACGGCTACACACGCGGTTGATGCGTTTTAGTTAAGTCAAGTGTCAAGTTCTCTACAACCGGATATTAACAAATTCCCATCTGCCACATAACCACGGGCACGGCTTTCGAAAGATAATACCCTGTAGGGGTGTCCCAACTTATCCCATTATAAGCTCTCACGGTCAACGAAGGATATTCCTTCTCCCGGGAAGACCCGATCAGTCTCGGAATCCCGGTTACAAGACATTTCGACAATGGTAAAACAAGACCAGCAAAGCCGCCCGATGTGCCGACAATCCCGATAGGAGCTGCACATATCTCGTTCTCAGGGCAACACCGGATGAGACATCCTACGAGTAAAACCAGACCTCGAGTTGCCACGAGGGGGCCCCGCAGTCTACTCAGTTCGGACCAACACTTAGAGAAGCACTGGCCCGGGGGGGTTAAATAAAGATGACCCTCGAGAGAGCGACTCCCCAGGGAAAAGAAATAGGCTAGGCAAATGTTAAAACCAAGGTTGGGCCTTGCTGGAAGAGTTTTATTCAAGGCGAACTGTCAAGGGGGTCCCATAAATCACCCAACCGTGTGAGGGACGCAAAATCAAGGAACATAACACTGGTATGACGGAAACTAGGGCGGCAAGGGTGGAACAAAACACCAGGCATAAGGCCGAGCCTTGCACCCTTTACCAAGTATATAGATGCATTAATAATATAAGAGATATTGTGATATCCCAACATAAACATAATCCAACATGGAGCAATCTCCATCTTCACCTGCAGCTAGCAACGCTATAAGAGGGGCTGAGCAAAGCGATAACATAGCCAAACAACGGTTTGCTAGGGAGGGTGACAAAGGTTAGAGGTTCATGGCAATTTGGGAGGCTTGAGGAGCAAGTGATAGGTAGCGCAGCATAGCGATAGAATGAAGCAACTAGCATAGCGATGATAGTAATGAGATCCAAGGTGACGGTCATCTTGCCTGAAATCCCGCTAGGAAGAAGAACGAGTCCATGAAGAAGATGAAGCCACGAAGACGAACGAATCCTCACGAACGCAACGAAATGGGAACTATCGAGAAGAAGCACCCAACAAGGTAAACACACCACACATGAACAACACATCAAAGCAAGTTTAAATGAGGCCGGAAACAACATATAACAAATCCGGTAAGTCCTCATATGCAAATTTCGAAATTGGTCCAGAACTGAATAAATTTTAGTCAAGTTACATATAAAGTTCATTAGATTCGGAGCTACGGCCTAGAAGATATGGGCAAAACAAGTTAAACATGGCATTGATGCAAAATGCATTCAAACATCAAACAAACACACTCAAGGCATGGATGCAACATGATAATATGAAGCTACATGCAAAACTAAGCAAGTTTCATATAGAGCACACTCCAAGCAGAGCAACGGTGCAACACATACACTCCAAACAAGACATAGCAACAATCTGTCCAAAATAGCAACTAGGCATAATGCAAGCATCAAAACAATATGCTACAGCAACTCAACATGAAAACAAAGGACATGGACATGATGTACAGGTAAAGCAAGACAAAACGTGAACACTGAGCTACCTCCAGAAACCAACAGAGCATGCTCAAAAGGACATGGCAAGATTGCAAATAATAACAGATTCACAAACTTGGTGAAATTACTGGACATGGCAGAATTAACAACAGATTGCAAAGTTTAGAGCTAGCGAACAACATGCTACAGCAACATATCATGGCAACCAAAGGCATGGCATGAATCTACTGATGGCATAGAACAAAAGGCCCTTACTGACCATAAGCCAAAAAGGACCAGAAGATATGATGGCAACCATGTAGACATAGCAAGTTTCGTTAACAGGTTTCAGACTTGGCAGAAAACAGAACATGGCAGACACAGACATTATGAGGGCATCTTTGTGAGCTTGATGCACTCATAACAAAGCAATGCATGACAAAACAAGCATACCTACAGCAATATGGCATGTTTATAAAGCTATCCATGGCAAGACCAAATACATAGCATGAAAGGATCAACTACAACAAGGTGGGCAAAATTGAATAACACGTAAACAATCTGCCAGGAACATTTTATAGCAAACGTAGAGCAAGATTGAGTCATGCTATGGCACTCTATAATTGCAAAGAAGGGCATGAATGGATCAATTTCAACAATATCTACAAAACATCCTTACTGAACATCTCCAAAATATGCATGGATCTCACTG
This sequence comes from Triticum aestivum, assembly GCF_018294505.1. NCBI lineage: Eukaryota > Viridiplantae > Streptophyta > Magnoliopsida > Poales > Poaceae > Triticum > Triticum aestivum. Next base: position 146,254,864 of record NC_057802.1, read on the forward strand.
TAGACACATGGATACATATATAGCAACAAAATAACAGCAGTCACAGACTTGGAGAAATTACCAAGTCCCTGAAATCAGAAACATTACGGAGCCTAGTTTGCATGCTTGTGCTAGTCACCACAGAGATCACAAAAATACATGAAATATACCTCTGTAAAGATGGCATGGCATACAACAAAACACATGTAGAGCTCCTACTCATAAGATGCACAGATTAAATGCAACAAAAATAACAAAACACCAATTTCTGATAAGTAACAGCAGATAACAGCAACTAGCACTCTTGCAACGATGATTTGGGCATCAAGATGGACATAAATGAACATGGTGCAATGTAACAAAATGTAGAGCATCACGAGACGAATAATTTGACATATTACACGCGCGAACGGAGCTATATGCAGAGAGTTATGATGCAGAGAACATGGGCATGTAATGAAAAACTTTTCAGGAC